>NC_143580.1:57150079-57304364 GCF_048544385.1 Mastigoproctus giganteus
TTAGTTTACGAATCAATTAAAATTACTCCTATGACTAATTTCTGTGGCATATAAAAATTATTTATTTACATATTGATAAAAATTAAGCCAACTAGTGCGTAAATTCGACAATTATAACGCAAGTGAAGTCCATTAAATCAACTTAACAAAATGGCAAATACAAGTTTCAAGTTCTTCGTTATAATAAGACAATAATCCTTACCTTAACAGTTTGAACCACTGATGCACAATCTTTTCTATATCAGATTGTCTAGTCGGTATGGAAACAGAAAACGTTCGTCCACTGGAATCTTCTCTTCTCATGCGGTTGCTAATACGCTTATTTTCCAGCTTATAACGATGAAGTTTTTTGCTTCTCCAGGTGTAAGGAACAAAAGTATATTGTTCAAAAATCGAAGGCGCATAAATGGGTGCTATAGTCTTCTTTGGAGGATAAGGTAAAGGCGGCATTGGAAGAGGTGAAAGAGGTGAATCCAGAATGAAACGGGTTACTAGGGTGCCTGTCAGTAAGGACATCAGATACACGAATGTAGAAGTACACAGAGAAATCGTATCGGCGCGAACAGCAACATCATCTGAAAATATGGAACGGTTTCAACTCTTAAGCACTGGACATACTGGAACTAGTAACACATTAAATATTCATTTCACTACTAATTTCTTGATAATCAATTTCTTATTTCAAATATTAACTACTTAAGTTGCGCTGCTGCATCCAATCAATCTTAATCGAAATAACTGTAGTGAATGAGCTGTGAAGACATTCACAGTTTTAATTATTAATAATATAAAACTTATAAAAGCAATAATTTTTCAATAACATTGAATTTTCATATACAACATGCATATCCGAAGATGATTCTGTATTTATCTTTCATTCCGATCTCCAGCCACGGTTCTGTCATGTTACTAGAGGCACCCAGATTCAGCGACCCAAGGGATTAAACAGTTAAATGGATAACATTGCTGAAACGTTTAATCTCAATGCTGCAGTGTAAGCAACATCCTACTCTCTGGAACTAGTTCAATATCTGCATAACCTTGTCTTGATATTGAGATTTCATAGTCGCGGTCCTACAGCCAATGCGAGATTCGTGCACTGATGAATAAGTTTAAAAGTACTGGGTCTGTGGTGACTAGGAGAGAGATATGGACGCCCAAGGACAGCATGTGAAAGCATTGAATCAATTCGAGAAATGGTCGAAGAGGATCCAAAATTATCAGTTAGGGAGCGATCTCGAAGATTGAACATATCCGAGACATCAGTTCACAGAATTTTGCGTTCGACACTGATGAAAAAGCTCTACCATATCCAACTGTTGCATGACCTGCATGAAGATTTTCTACGTCGAGCAGCAATATGTGCAAAACTTGTCGATCAAATCCAAAATAACAGCTTAATGGACCACAGTGAAATCTCCTTGAAAATCTTTCCCTAATTTCACGAAACTTCATTCCTTTGATGAGGGATGTTATAACAAAAATTCGCTCTTGAACATTCATCATGAATTATGAGTCTGAAAAGAAAACATTAAAAAATCAATAAAAATTATAATAACATCTCTAACACATTAAAAATATTTATGTTTTATGTAAAAAAAGAATAAATACACTTGTCATAATGAAATTTATTTGAAAATCACACTGTTTCGCAAAATGCGCAGTGACTTTTGGGACACCCTGTCTCTCTCTCTCACCCTGTCCCTCTTAGTTTCTAACCCTACTCTCCGCGACTTGGAGTTTCCAAGATGAAACAGAAGTTCAAACCAGTGGAGATCTCGGGTTTCCTAAAGGAGGAGGGGGAGCAGAAACAATTTCCAGGGCAATTTTAATCATCATGTAGCAGTAAAAAAATCCGCTTTATTTTGATTGTAAGAGAGGTGGGGATATAGACCCTTTTTCCATTCCCTCGGACCGCCACTGACTCAAAGGAGATCTGGTGGTAGTTTACTAGAAATCGCACAGTCATAAGCTAGTAATTCAACACAAAACACAGAACCAACACACGAACGTCTATACAGAGATACTTCATTATAAGTACATAAAGTGGATTATGAACATCCAGCAGATGGTGCTATAAAAACTAAATTCATACATACATATGTTCTTTTCTACTTACCTTGGTCGCATAATATACTGGTATGCAAAACTTAAAGGCCAACACTATTTCTAAAGGTTAGAACCACGAAATCTTTACTTAAGGTACTCTTTACTGATGACAGTAGATTCAGTCTCAGCAGCGATTCTGGATGGTGTGCGTTAAGCATCAAAGCAACTAAAGCTATGAAGCATGAGGCATCACTGTACAGTGTTCATAACTGCGTGTGATCTTTGGTTGATTTGCTACTTGCTGGACAAAAAACCTCAAGTTTCCGAGAGACAAAAAAAAAAAAACCATGCAGTACTCGCCTGAGACCATCTAACTCAATCACGTTGCGAAAAAATCCTTAAAATTTCCTACCATCATTGACGGGATTCGAACTCAGGATTCATTGGGGAAGAATTTTCATCCCTAAAGGTGAAAATGTTAAAGTATAGTCACTTGAAAAAACACATTGGCCTCTTGTGTTTATAAATAATGCAAACTTGAGTATTATAATATTAATATTAATATTGGCAATGTAATACGAGGAAGCAAAGATTATGCAGCATCTGTCCACCTCGTGATGGGTATTGCTGCCAAGTACACAGGGTGGTTGTTGTTAAAGGTGTTCAGGATTGCGACTTTCTGGAGTTCTTGTAGGTGTTCGCTGGGAGAGACCTATTGCTGCTGATTATTATTATTATTAGCCATATGGCGCAAGGAAGCCTGAGGCTTATATAGCACCAGCCAAAAAAATTTTGAGTACCCTGTGAGAGAGAGAGAGAGACGTAGGAGAGAATCACCAAGAAAGAGAAGAATGATGATATCTAGCTTAGGACCCTGGGTGTGCCAAGCCCATACTCACCAGATCGAGCTCAGCACCCTGGGTATGCCAAGCCCACATTCACCAGATATGAGCCCCTGGGATTCTGTTTGAATTTTAATAATTGATCAGATATATCCTTTATTTTTAAGGGTTTTTTTTTTTTTTTTTTTGCCTTGAAAATAGAAAGGAGCAGATGGAGTTTTTTACAAGACTTATAAAACGTATTTATCGCGATACATGTTTACTTATATATCGAAGAATATACTTAAATATCGGCCAAACGGGTTACCCAAAGCTGAGACAGGAGGGTTCTGTAAATGAGAAAATAAAATAAATAAATAAATCATGTCAAGTTGTGAGAAAAAATAAAATTAATAATAAAGTTCGCCAGGGATTTCCATTATCTCCAAATATGCTATTGAAGTTTCAGAATTTAAAAGGAAATTATCTGATAAAATAATTATTAACATTTAGAAGTAAAAAGTATGTATTATACGTAGCAAACTCCAACTCTAGAGGTGGTTATTTTATTCTGGATGGGCACTTTATAGAATATCACTTCCAATCTTAAATAGTTACGCAATTGATCTTATTTATTAATATCCACAGAGAGCGGCTTAAAAGTCAAAGATACTTACCTCTAGTTACAGAGGGCGAGATTTCAAAATATTTGTCATCTAAACCCCACATCTTAGAAACGGTGAACGCCCATACCATCACTGCATGCGCTATCATATCAAAGGTAGGCCAACGTTCATCTGGTTTGCGATCCACTCCTACATAGCTGACCCCTACATTTTAAGAGAAAAAGAAGAAGAAAAACAGCGTTGTGCCAGACCATGCGTATCCATCACGCCTTCTATTCGCAGAGGATGTCGATAAGAACAGTTCTTGGAGAGTCGAAAATCATGGGAAAATCAGAACGACTCCTTTTGTGCTTTTAACTTATTACAGATGGATTGTTAAGGTCATGAGCATGCACCGTAATTGAAAAATTACCTCGATAACCATCACTGGACACAGGTGCTCGCTTCTATACACTTAGCGTTCCTTTTGTCTTAGACACGCAAGATGAAAATAGTAATTCGTGAGCGTAGAATAATCCTCCGATATCATACATCAACTTCCGCTTCACTGATATGGTCGTATTCTCGTAGCGTTTGGCCTCCTCTGGCAGTCTTGTGTGAAGTGGCATGACTTACCCAATAGTTTATTTTTAAAGATATATAATTGTTTATTCATCCAATAAAGATAAACATAACATGAAAGTAAATAAATATACAGATACAATATCCTCTTAAATAACTTTGAAGAAACTGAATTTATAACGTGTGTAGTACCTACCTTTTTATGGTGACCCCAAACACGAAAGGGACAGGAATCTTCAGAACACTAGAATAACATATGAGACGAAGGTTAAAGTTAAGAATTGAGAAGATAATTGTTGGTGGTGAACTGAATTTCTGAAGATGATAATTTTCAGGAAATACATACGAAAGAAGGCTCATCAAAAGAACAGAAGTAGAAAGGACAAACGATGTTAGTTTAGTGAGTTTAGACTTCAACAGTGAATAGATGTTAACTAGTTGAGATTCTTATAGAGACTCGAATTCCACAGCTGAAGTTCTTGTTTTATTTGAAAAAGTTTGTTTAGTTGATTTTGCCAGATTTGTGACCACTAAGTGTTGAGATTCTGTTTGATGATAGGACTGTAATCGGAATGTGGAACTTTGTATTTGTAGGATTCTTTGCTGCTCGATCAGCACTTCATTAGCATCAATGCCTGCATGTCCTGGGATCCAACAGAAATTTACTTGCCTTCTTTTGCTTTTGAGCTTCACAAGATTAGCTTATATCTGGTGAAGGATGGGTGTCTGCTGATGAAGGTGTGGTGGTGGTGTCTGCTTTCATTGGAGAGTATGTGTTACACTTAATGAATCTATGTATATGAGATGTTCCAGAAGAGGAGAGGATTCAATGTATTTTAAGGCTATTAGTATGGCGAATAGCTCAGAAGAATAGCTACTGCATTCATTTGGGAGTAGCTGTGAGACGACAGTGTGTGGAAGGACCACTGCAGCACCCATTTGGGTATCTGTTTTTTAGAGCCGTCAGTGTGTTAGTATAAGTATTAGTAGAGGCATATGATGCAAGAAAGCAAGCTAATGCAGCATCAGCCAAAAAAAAAAAAAAAAAAAAAAAAACATTCCCATTTCACCTATCCATTCATTCCAAAAAGTTTGTCCGCTTCTTCCTTGAATTTATTCAAGCTATCAACTTCCAGAATGACAGATGGAAGTTTGTTAAAGCAATCAACCACCCACTGGCAAATTTCCGCACATCTATTCGACAACCGTCTTTCCTCAATTTCAGTTTATGCCACCTAAGGTTTGTAATCTGAGCAAGAGGAAGACTCCCATCAGCATTGAGCCAGCTCAATCCATTCAAGGCTTTATACACCTCAATCATATCACCTCGCAGGTGTCTAGTCTCCAGACACTGTGCGAGGCTCCCCCTTCTTTTTAATACTTTAATTTTCAGATTTACTACAACATCTATTCAGTTTTCTCACTCTTCGCCCCTCACTTTACGCTACCCCTGACTCGATACTAGAAGTATTTCTCAGAAGGTTTCAGGATCCTTCGCGTATCTATCCCTTATATTTTTTTATTCCAACCGAACGTTGCTTTGGCAACATTCTCCCTACAGCTAGGCATGTGTGTTCTGAATGACCACACTCAGTTCAACCATAGTTAACAAAGCTTCTTTAATACAACTATATACATTATAACAAAAAAATTTACTCATTTGATTACCTGTTACATGAACTTGTTCATTAGCATATACATATATTTGTATTTAAAAATCATCCAACAATATTTCACTATGAATAGAAACTGCACTATACTTATTAACACAAAATACTTAAAACATACTCTGTTTCTTTCTTCCTATCTATCTAACTCATTTAAACAATTACTATTCCACCTTTCCCCTTGCACCACACACTGGTCACAAAGTTACGTTCATTATTCATAACAAAAATTAAACCAAACTATTATATTTAGGCCACCCGAATAATTAAATTAATCTGCCCTGCTGTGTCTTATGTCTGTTAATTGCGTGTGTTCTATGGTCGATTTTTCTGTTTGCTGGACGAAAAACTCCAGTTTCTGGGGAAAAAATCTTCCTATCTATGGGCTGAAACGGACTAACACAACCATGGAGTGAAAACCTTATTCATCACAATACGTCTCACTCTTATCACACCCTACTTTCTGAATATACCTTCAATGTATTAATTACTTCAATTTCCCATTTATTACACCTTCAGTCATGTCATTTATTTATAATTCTCTCTTCTTTACTCCAACTGCATACAAAAAAAAAAATAAACAAAACCAAACTATTATTTTTAGTCCACCCGAATAATTAACATATGTCTGTTAATTGTGTGTGTTCTATGGTCGATCTGTCTGTTTTGCTGGACGTAAAACCCCAGATTCTGGGAGGAAAACTTTGCTATCTACGACTGAGACCAACTAACTCAGCCACGAAATGAAAAAAGCCGATTAAAGTTCCTCGCGTCATCGACGGGATTCGAACCCGAGCCTTTTCCACCGGTGTGGGGAGGACGGTGACGATACCACTGTGCTACCCAAGCAGACTCCTTCAACTGCACAGTACAATTTTGTAAGCCTTTACCACATGAACCGGAACCCTTTAATATTATTTTTCATACTTAAATTTATCGCCCCCTCATAACCCTCTTGTCTTGCTAACACTCTCTCTCTCTGTTACCTTCTTAATTTATCGCAACGCTCCTCTCTATTACGATCCTCATTACCTCGCCTGGTATATTTGATCTAGCAATCGAATTCCACCTAATAGTAGATTTCCCACTTAAAACAGATTTTTCTACCCATTCAACCTTATCATTACCTTCCTCTATAACATTACTAACTTTGTTGCCCTAGAGTCTTTTCCTATTTAAAGCATTCAATGAAGAATAAAAAAACTGTCTCCCTCTTTTCGTTAGTTATCTGGCTAGGTGTATCTTAATTAATAGTAAAACTAAATTCTCACATCCTACCTCATTCTTCCCCTTTATTTTTGTCTAATCTTCAGTCTGAGTTCTATCACTGCCTTTGCCCCATCGTTTTTTTTATCTTTCTTTCTTTTCTTTAACGCTGGACACACTTGTTTTTCCACTAGGACAGTTTCTTTCCGGCTAAGCTGCTTCCTTCTGCTCAAGAGGCTGCTTCTTTCGCGTTCCTTAAGCTGCTTCTCTCTGTCCTCCAAGGCTGCTTCCTCCTGCTCCAGAGGCTGCTTTCTACTTTAAAATCATACTGCTTGCTGGCGGAGATTGAACTCCTCTGCCCATGCAAGCCATCTTTGTTTTAATTTTTCATTTTCTTTCTTTCATCCTTCAAAATTCTTTCTCTCGCCTACTTCATTTCGATTTCCTTCAATGTTTGTTAACTTCCTCAATTTTCAAACTGTTCTCCACACACTATCCCACACTACCTTACATTTTCCTCCACTACCCACGACTCCTCTCCCTTAGCTTCATTTTTCTCGACTACTCTCTTTTCCCTTCTCCTCGGATCGCCCTCCCTTTACTCCAGAGGGGGTTTTTCTATTTATTTTGCAACATATCAAAGGGGCCTTTGTCGATGCCTTTTGCTTGTTTTCATTACTTCCTTCTCTTTTCGTTTCGTTTCTGTCTCCAATCTCCCTAACTTTCTCACATTCGACCTATTGCCCTTACAATATATATCACATCCTTCACGACACACACTCTAAACCAGGGGTGGGCAACAGCCGGCCCGCGACGATGTTGAATCCGGCCCCCTCGGTAAATGCATAAATATAGAAAATCCATACCTGACTACACTCGCCGTAAACGTTCGGCTTAATTCGGTTCAATCGGGAATCGCGGCCAGTACAACAGTAACCAAGTGATTCTACGCAGCGTCAAAGAGTTATTTCCTAATTATTATTGTAGCATCGATCGAACGAAGTTCCTTTGGGTTTGACTTCTTATTGAAAAAAATAATATTGGTGCGAGATATTTTATGTTTTATGCCTTTTCTAATTATTACAATTTTTAATTTAATATAGTTTATAGCCCATAAAATGAGCCAATTAAAAAAAAAAGAAAAATTGATGCCCAATGCCGCATTTTCAATGATAATTGGACATTCAGATATTTTTTTTTAAAATACATTAATAATTTGGTAATTCAAGTAATATAACATTTTTTTGGTTCTGATTTTTTTTATTAAATCGTTCAATCTATTCCGGCCCGCATCATGATGCGAAAATTTCATTCGGCCCGCATCATGATACGAAAATTTCATTCGGCCCGCTGACGAAAAAAGTTGCCCACCCCTGCTCTAAACCTAAATTCATGCTACGCAGATCCTCTACTCCTGTCTACCCCACAACTTTCCCTCGTTATTTATCTCCTGTTCAGTACACGTTTCCCTTAGAGCATGGATCCGTGTTTTAGCAGGTGGTTGTATCTGGATTTCTTTCCTAAGCCGCTCCCCCCGCGTGAATACTTACCACTTATTTTCCTTTACTAGGACACATTAGCTTTTTTGTAAAATTAAAATTACTTCTTTCCACCATACTTCAACACAACCAGAATTATTCTAAAAATTTTGTAAGATCAACGTCTTACAACTGCAATTCGCAGAACTTTAAGCCCTTCTTCAATAATGGCACCCCTTTGTATGCCTCACCAAGTCTTGTTGCCCTTCTCTGTTCTCGTTCTAGAAACTGTACATCCTTCCTAAAATGATGCTTCCAGACCTGTATACAGTACTCAAGGTGTGGCCTGACCATTGCCTTATATAAGGGGATAATCACCACCTTATCCCTGCTAGCAAAATTCCTGTATATCATTGACACGACCCCATGACCTACTCCGGCAGCCTATCTGCGCTGCTCAGAAAACTTCATATCACACTGCACAAACAACCCAGGTCTCTTTCATTCTCTCCTACCCTGAGGTTACTGCTACCCATATGCAGTATGCTACCCTTTGCATTTGTCAAGGTTAAACTTCAGTTGCCACTTCTCAGCTCATCTGCCCAAACTATTCCAGATCCTGTTGCAGCAGCATACTATCATTACTGTTGTTAACAACCCTGCCAACCTTTGTATCATCTGCAAACTTTGATATTAAGCTTGATATACTTTCAATATCATTGATAAACATACAAAACAACAATAGACCCAACACAGAACCCTGAGGACACCACTAATAACATTAGTCCACGAAGATCAGTGTCCATCGATTACCACTACCTGTCTTCTCCTACTCAACCATCCTTTTATCCCTTGTAGGAACTTTCCCTTAATGCTATACAGTTCCAATTTGTACAGTAGTCTTCCATGTGCAACAGTATCAAAATCTTTCCTGAAATCCAAGTACAGGAGCTTTCCGACTTATATAATACTCGACTTATGCGAATTCGAATTTACGTAAGTTTTTTGCCGGCCGGTGCAAACTGAAAAAAAAAAATGTAAACGTATTTTGCATCTGTAGGGATAAATGGAGGTATTGTGAAAATATCGTAATGTGAATCCAATAACATATTGTTTTTTTATTTTTTTGTAATTCGTTCGAAGTCCTTGGAAGTTTAAAATTTCGCTATAGTACTAAGCTATTTATATCTCTAAAATGTAATTTTTATAATGGAAATTGCGCTACACTTTCATCGTTATCATATGTTCCCGTTATAAGAATCAATTTTGAACGCCTTTCTACCATTTTTCTAAAGCATATTTCTGGAGGTCACGACCAAAAAACAAGCACTTTCCGGTCTATTCGGCTTTTCTGTTAGCGCAATCTATTAAAAACGGGTAGTAAACTCGATCTTATTGCATTTGCAATAATCCCGATAACTTGGAATTCTGTGGGTTTTTATGTTACGGTATTATGGTATTATGGAAAATATGAATAAGTTCCCCTTCACTGAAATCTTCAATCATTTGTATAAAAAACAAATTTTCAGAAACTTTTCTTCATTTCAATTTACGTATTACAATGATGAAGGGAAAGGGACCAACGGAAAATGCAAGTACTGGCAGTGCTAGGAAATGAAACAAAATTGATTTAGAAATGAAGATGAAAATTATTAAGTACAAAGCAGGACAAAGTCTGTCATCTATTGCAAAAGAATTAGGTCTCGCTGCTTCAACAGTGAATATTATTTTAAAGGACAGTGCGCGTTTTTATAAAAGAACATGTCAAAGGATCAACGCACTTAATATCAACAGTGATCACAAAAGTGATCAGGTGCTATAACGAAGATGGAACAGCTATTATTAATACGAATAGAAAATCAGATTCAGAAGCAAGTGCCCCTGAGTCCAATGGCCGTCCAAGCAAAAGCAAGTAGTATTTATGAAGATATTAAGGATAAATACGGCGAACCCCAAGCCAAGTTCATGACAGCAATGTGTGGTTTAATAGGTTCAAGCATCACGCTGGTTTCCAAAATATTAAAGTATGCGGTGAAGTCGCCAGTGCCGATTCTGCAGCTGCAGAGAAATTTTGTGATATGTTGGAAAAAATTATTGATGAAGACGACTATTTAACGCAGCAAATTTTTAACGAGACTGCTCTGTATTGGAAAAAAATGCCGGATCGAACATACATTGCCAAAGAGGAAAAGACAATGCTAGGTTTCAAGGCTTCAAAAGATGTGGCCACGTTCTTTCTTGGGGCTAATGCAGAGGGAGATTACAGATTAATACCACTGCTTGCATACTCTTCTGGAAATCCTCATTCATTAAAGGGCATCAATAAAGCCGCCCTACCCGTGTATTTCCGATCGAACCAGAGAGCATGGATAACAATATCTCTCTCTGAGGATTGGTTTAAATGCTGCTTCATTCCCGAGGTTGAACAATATTGTAAAGACAACGACGTTCCTTTCAAGATTTTGCTTCTATCAGATAATTCTCATGGACATCCTACGCATGGTAATCAATGGACACTGCTCTCGTGGACAAATGTTATTAGTGGAGTTCCCCAGGGTTTGGTATTGGGGGCCCATTATTGTTTTGTATATTTATCAATGATATTAATTATAGGTACATTAGGTTTAATGTCCAATTCTGCAGATGATACAAAGGTTGGCAGGGTTGCTAACGACACTGTGCTACTCCAACTGGATCTAGATGTTGGGCAAATCGGCTGAAAAATGGCAACTGAAGTTTAACATCGACAAATACAAAGTACTGCATATGGGTAGCAATAACCAAAGAGAAACGTACCAATTGTGTGGTACTACACTCAGGGAAGTGGAAAAGACCTGGGGGTAATTGTGCAGTCAAATATGAAGTTTTCCGAGCAGTGCAGAGGGGCTGCCCGGGGCAGGTCATGGAGTTTTGTCACAATGATATATAGGAATTTTGCTAGCAGGGACAGGGAGGTGATTATCCCATTATACAAGGCAATGATCAGGTTAAACCTAGAGTACTGTATACAGGTCTGGAGGCCTCATTTTAGGAAGGATGTAGACTTGCTGGAATGAGTACAAAGAAGTGCAACAAGATTGGTGAGGGAAACAAAGGGGTGCTCTTACCAAGAAAGGCTTAATTCTGCAAATTGCAGCGCCTGTAGAGTAGGCACCTGCGATGTGATCTGATTGAGGTTTATAAGGCCTTGAATGGGTTGAGCAAGCTGAATGCTGATGAGATTCTTCCTCTTGCTCAGATTAAGAACCTGAGGTGGGGGAACAGATTTAAATTGAGAAAGAGTTATAGAATAGATGTA
This sequence comes from Mastigoproctus giganteus, assembly GCF_048544385.1. Taxonomy (NCBI): domain Eukaryota; kingdom Metazoa; phylum Arthropoda; class Arachnida; order Uropygi; family Thelyphonidae; genus Mastigoproctus; species Mastigoproctus giganteus. Next base: position 57,161,786 of record NC_143580.1, read on the forward strand.
CCGAAATTTGCCTTTAGCCAGTGGGTAGTTGATTGTTGGAACAGACTTCCATCTTTTGTTGTGGAAGTTGATAGCCTAAATAAATTTAAGACTGAGTTGGACAGACATTTGGAACGAATGGAGGGGTGAAATGGGAGGTTTTTTTTTTTTTTTTTTTGGCTGATGCTGCATAAGCTTGCTTTTTTGTATCGTATGCCTCTACTAATGCATCTAGATGATTTCAATTCGAACGTGAGAGTCATATTTCTACCGCCAAATACGACTTCACTCATCCAACCTATGGATCAGGGTGTTATTTCGAATTTAAAAGCATACTATTTACGCACATTTGCTCAGGAATTGTCTGCAGTAGACGGTGAGAAAAAATTTACGTTGAGACTTTTGTAAATCTTACAATATTCACCCCACCATCTTAAACATTAATAAGGCCTGGGCAGAAATTACTACAAGTTGTTTAAATGGCGCATCCAGTGGTGAGCTATAGTGGGCTGCAAGAGCTCTTGTTATTTTATTTATTTTTGAAAATTTGCGAGCCCATTGTTGAAACGATCATTTATTTTACGAATGAAATCCTGAAGGCAATTGTTGAGTATCCAGAGCCGAAAGTACGGTGGGGCGACCGGGGACCCTCATTCCCAGCATTTTAATGGCGCAATCGATGTTATGTATTTTAAAATTGCTTAATTTTTGATTTAATTACAGTCGGACCTCTGTTTAACCAACTTCTTTCTTTATACCGAACTTTTTTAAATTCCTCTTGGTAATTACATTTAAAATACGGTAGTTTCCGTTGAACGAAAATAATTTCCATGTAACGAGCACATTAGGAGAAACAACTTTGTATGCATTGTTCTGACCTCTGGCCTTTAGGCAATTAGAAAGCGCGAATTAAGGGTGAAAGGGATTACCGTTCCACAACGTTAGTGGTGTCTGTAAAACTTATGCAGCCACATTCCGAGAAGTCGCGCTAGTCAATATGCTTTCCATAGCCAGTCAGAGGAACATGTCATTTTCCATAGCCGGGGAAATTCCGACTTAAGTAGAGTTCTGCAGAACACAACCCCTACGTTATTTGGGGAGTGGCTGTATATGATATCAAAATTATTTTTTGCATCCAGTTCCTTTGTGACCACATCATAGTATCCAATCAAATTGGTCAGACAAGACTTCCCCTTAACAAACCCATGCTGTGTCCGAGCTATAACTGGTCTTGTCTAGATGATCCTGCAATGCTTCTTTAACCAGTGATTCCATTATTTTCCCTGGAACAGGAATCAAATTAACAGGTCTGTAATTACTCGTCACCCTTTGTGAATTGGAGATATATTTGCATATCGCCAGTCCCTGGGGGCCTTCCCGAGTCCAAGGATACTCTCATAATTATGGCTAAGGGTTTGCTTACTTCCTTTAACTGAATAGATCTCATCCACCCCAGGTGCCTTTATGTTTAATTTCAACAATTTCTTCTCCACTTTTGTCTTAGTTATTACAAAATCATTTAACTCCCTGTTAGAGTTTGACAAACATCTGGACTTCTCTTCTTTGAACAACTCCTCATGTATGAATGTAGATGCAAAATACTCATTTAGTTTGGCAGCTATCTGAGAATGATCTCTACAGTCAAACCACTGATATCAAGTGGACCTATCTGATTCATCCTCTTCCTTTTAGAGTTTATATAAGTAAAGAAATCTTTGCTGTACAGATTTCTCATAATCTGCCTTAGCTTGCCTAACCTTTGAAGATATTCAGAGAACTGTGATGAATGTGCTGCACGCATCTGTTTTATGTTGGCATTTCCTCGACTGATCCTTTTCTCCACTGATGAAAATAAGTGTCACAGTTAGGCGTGAAAGTGTGCCATGGTGGAATAGTTATACTGTTATCCTCATATATGTTGTCAAAGCTGCATTCTCTAAACATTTCTGGATCATAAAAGGAGAGAGCTTGCTGACTGGCTGGTAAGTCAAGGAGTGTATTATATGGAAGTGAGGCCAGATGTTCCGGTCTGTATCCTTCTTTTATCTCTTAGCATAGGAAGGGCTGTGATCTTCCTGCTCTAGTCTAGAATGTGGTGGGGCATTGATCCTGCAAGAGTCAGTATTGGTATAGTCCATCTTTGTTCCTTTCAGCCCTTGGCAGATTAACTTTTCTACCAAGGTTTCTGGCCCCACCACAGGGAAGCAGGAGCAGTGCCTGCCATGACCAAGCAAAAAGTAGTAGGTGTTAGTAATAAACTACGAGAAATAAAGAAAGGTGGCTTTCCTTCCTTGCTCTGTACAAGTACTTTTGTAACAAAAGCTGTTTTGAAATAAATACATTTCTTAACGACAGGAAAGTAAAAGAAATGTAAATTGCACTGGAAGCACAGAGAAATCACTCTGTCACAATCGCTTGGCACCCGGAGCCTCATAAGGAAAATCCAGACAAGCAGTTTACATTTCCCTCATGACACCTGATCTTCCAAATTCCATTCCTGCAGTCTAGCTTCTCTCCCAAAGTTCTAGCCAATTTTTAAAAACAAAAATCTTCAAGATCATTTGGTCAAGTTAGGTGATCATTTGGCAAACTTCCTCATCTGACTCTGTTTGGTATGAGTCCCTCCTGCTCACAGGCTGCTAGTCTCACTGCAGACAAACAGTTTATGGTATTCAGTTTTTGTCTTCCATTTCTCTTTAATAATTGATGTTCTGAACTCTTGGAAGAGAATCCAAAACAGTTTTTCTTATGTTTCAATTTTTTATTATATTTTCCTTTACACATGTGTTTTATTATATATATATACACACACACACACGTTCTTTCACTGTTTTAGACAAAATGTGTGTCTACTTAAGCTGTTTGTTTGTTATTTGGTTTTTAGGAGCATTAGCAACTAAGGCCATATTGCTCTGGGGATGTGCGGTGGTTATGCCCTGACCTTTCCGCATCCTCCGTTTTGGTGGGCACTGGCTCTAACCACGGTCTAAAAAGCATGTGCTACGCACTGCTGCTCCTGCCCACCTGGCTACGGAGGCGCCATCTACTTAAGCCTATATAATACTATTTCTTCTAGGGGGGGAAATAAAACAGGCAATGGTATTTTTCACTTCTATCTAATGAAATTAGATAAAAGTTAAAAATACTATTTAACCCTGGGAATTTTGTAAAAAAGAAATTTATAAAATTCCACAGAACTTTACAAAATTATGGGGATAATAAAATGAATGAAGGTGAAATCTTCACTGTTATAAAGGATTCCAGAACTAGGGGCCATAAATCCAATGGGAGAAGAGGTATAGGAATATAGAATAGTTAACTATGTGAGGAGGAAATCACAATTTGTTTATTTTCTTACCTAGTTTATATCTTCATTAATTTTCTTCCTTTATAATTTTATTATTTTTTAATTTAATTATTATTTCATTCTTTCTGTTATTATTGTTATTTTTTATTTTTTTATTGTTATTTATTTATTTTTTGTAAAGTTGCAGAAGCCTATGGCTTTCATACACTATACAGCTAATACTAATTCCACAGGAAAGGCTATACAACATTAACTGCAGAAAAGTTGGAGGCCATCCAATGGGAAACAACAGTGAAAGATCAAAAAAAAAAAAAAAAACCAGCAAGTTTTCAATTTGTACTGGAAATCTTATTAACCACAGATTGTACAGTATAGGTTTAAAGTAAAGCAACCTCTATACTGGGAAACTTTCAACTTACTTTTCTCTAGCCCAATCCTACAATACAGTCCAGGTATCACAGAGTACACAGCACTGTAACTGGATCTCCAAACAGTGGTGTGTCGAGTCCTGTTTTCTGACAAGTCAAGGTTCAGCCTCAATAATGATTCTCAATGGTATCACATATACAGATGTGTGGCACAAGACATCAGCTTCCCCACTAGCATATGGAAAAATGACAGTTTTAGTGAGGGGGATGAACCACCATTAATAGCCCTACAACCCCCATTTCTTTGAGGGCAGAATCTGGAGATGAAATCTTAGAATCTGATGTGAAGCTCTTTTTTTTCCTTTTTTTTTGGTTTATGATGCACTTCCATATAGGGCTCAGCCAGTTGATTTTGGAGAATGGAGTGGCCTGTCAAACTCCAGACTTGAACCCTCCAAAAACATGTCTGGAATGTTTTTAGGAGCTGAATTATGAGTTCCCCCCCCCCCCCCAGAAAACCTGCACAATATCTGTTGATAAAAGTGAAACTTTTGTCAATACTTGTATTCCTGAATAACCTTGTTGGCAGTATGAGGGCTTGGTATAAGTTTTATATCAGTGAGAGGTGATCACATCCTCTACTGATCCTTGTATAACCACTGAGATGATAGTTAACCTTTCATGACATGCAAATTCATTCTGTATTTTAGGTTATAAGTTATTAATTGATAGATTCCCGTAAAAAAAAAAAAAAAAAACCCTTTAAACATAAAATGTATAACTACCTTAATTTGAGCATGTGTGTACATATTAATACAGTGGTACCATGATTATCTACACTTTGAAAAACCATGTATTCTATTTGCACAGGCCTGTTTTTTTTTTTTTTTTTTTTTAATGTTTTCACATTTTTGCCATACGAACATCATTATTTATTTATTTTCATTAAAGGTAGTGGATAGTTGAACTCAACTTGCCATGCAGGGCAAGATAACAGAGATTACAGTATTTATTTATATTTATAAAATAAATATACCATTGCATCACAATATCTCAACTCCTCTTCCCTACACCTGTGGGACTATTTTTGTTGAAATAGCAATTAAATATCAGACTGTTTTTCTGTTCTGTGCAGTCTTTACATTATAAATGTTGACTCAATATAAGCATTGTGTCAAAATTTTGATAGTTACAGAAAATTAGAACCAATGCACACAAGAAACAGCTTCAACAAAGTGATTTTTTGATTAACCAGCATCTTGGTTTGCATGACTGGCAGACAATAAAAGTCCTAATGTACTGTTGTATTATCATAGTTTATAATTCTCAAATTGTAATAAGAAACCAAGACAACAAACTTCTATAAAAAGCTCTTTATTAGACTTTTTTCTTGCACTTCACCCAGACCAGTAAGAAATGCATAAAACTCCTTTGTAACACTGTCAACAACAGTCCTGTCACATTGGAAAGTTACCATGGTAACAAAACAAAGAAAGTAACAGATCTCTTGGCAAGGAGTGTACAAACATCTACCATAACAAAAAACAGTTAAAAAATAGCCACTATACTCAAAGGAGAAGATTAAAAAATGTATGTTAAATAATACAGAAATATTGGTTTCCCACAGGAAAGTTGCACACACACGCACGCATACACACATGCACACACACACGCACGCACACACACACAAATGTCCTTACACTATCTATGGTCTTCTCTTAAAAGATTTACACATATTCGACAACTTTATACACTTACCAAAATAGCTCTTTATAATAGCAATGGACATATTAAAAATGCCCACTGTTAGGCTAACCTTATTTATATATTTATATATATAATATATATATATATATTTATAGGCAATGGTTACAGAAGCTCACATATAAACATATAAAGAGTATACCCTAGTTTCATACACCAATATTTGTTTCACAAGGAAGACTAAGCTTTGTGCCCCTCCCCCCTTCCCAAACACTTCTGTATGTCTAGAGACGTGCTATAACAATACAAATACTTTATTCTACACCACCAACAGTGGAATTAGTAGTGGAACTTTAAATATCAAATTTGCATTGGCCACTTGGTTGTGTAGTTTTGATTGGCCAATGCTGGCCTGTATAAATTACAAATATGACAGACTTCACTTAAAGCTCTGGACGTAGAGGAATTAGGCTAATGTGTACAATACATTCTTATTACAGGCTGCAATATTTCGTAGGAGTAGGTAGGACAATATTAAGCATTTGGTTCTGTATTATTTTATAGCCATGAAATAAATTTAAACAGACTGCAGCTCATTTAAATTAAAAGCAAGTATATAATAAAACAAAACAATCATCTACAATCACCTGCATCAGAAATATAAAATAATTACATAAAAGTAATTTCTTATGCATAAAAAAAAAATGCAATTTAAGGAAGCAATAAAATGGAAAAAAAAAAAATAAATTTTTTTTACATTTATATTATTTTCTGATGTGAATGACACAGTAATTTCCTCAGCTAGCAAGCCTTGTATCGCATACCATATCTAATTTAATTATATCGTAAAAACTGACTGAATAACATTCAAGTATTTAGAAGAGTTACAGTATAAATTATTAAAAACAAAGATACAAATAAGGACCTTATTTTACTTCAAAACTTTTTTTTTTTTTTTAAATCCTATGATCTGTTCTTGATCACCCTGCATCTTACTTGCACTGTTATACTAAAATATGCTGACAATGAATGCAACGTCTATATTAATATAAATTAATTTATGTAAATAAAAATTCCTTTACTACTATAAAATGATTACTGATTCCAGCTTTTCACATATTTCTAAAAACAAATGGTAATCATACCGCAAAGTAACATAGTTACAAAATATAAAGAAATAAAAATACCAAAACTAAAAATTTCTTTCGTAAATCTTAAGTTCGATTTTTGTAGAAACAGTGGCTTCTTGCAATGGTTTATTCTCAGTTTAACTGATTTGTTTTCCTTCTTCGTGTTCCAAACCTAACTAAACAGAGTTATGTTCCAAATTTGAAACAACAATTTGAAATACCTCATTGTTCCAGCTTATTTAACAAGTTTCCATTTCAAAATTATAATTTTCATATATATAACTGTCAAATATATGCACTCATTTGAAAAGAAAACAAAAGAAAAAAAAAAAAGAAAAGTCTTAATTCGCAAATTAAGTCATTCCCAAATTTAAAATACTATAATAAAAGAAAGGTAACAGAAAAATCATCTCAAGATATTTGATGCTTTGCAGCTTTGGAATTATTTACAAAATTGCAGTTATACTGAAAAATGGTATCTATATGAAAATAAATTTTACTAATGGGAAAATTAATGTATCATTAAATGTCAGTTACTAATATAAAAAGAGTAAACAAATCTAGAACAGTGTTCCCATATATAATTTCATTAACATTTCACCAATAACATTCCACAAATATATCAAAAACAAAATTAACTAAAACAAGAGCATATTGGTCTTTTCAATTTTTTTAATCCCCTAATGGGGAAATACATAGGTGACTGGTCAGCCAAATAATTGGTCCAGACACAAATTTGAGGTTTACATATGCCTGCAGATTCTAAAATAAAGAGCTGACCAAAATAACTTTTTGTCTAAACTAAATGAAATAAAAATGCAAAGTGGACAGTTCTGATTTGTGACCAAAGAAAGTCCCTATAAAAATGACTAGACAGAAATATCAATAAAAATGTTGCTACAATTCCAAGCACCATTTTTTATTTTGCAGTTCAACTTCAGTGCCTTCATTAAATTCAAAACGATGAACCCAACTAATGTTAAGGTAACATAAAAATAAGGATACTCCAATTTCACACCAGAAAAATAAATAAAAATTAAGAAATCTCCTCAATATTCACACTTCAAAAAAATCTGAACATGCTTTTGTTTATTATCTCCACTATATTATAGCTATTTCACAGAACTCTTCAAAAGCTGTTTTTAGCAAAATAAATATATAATTTATTTATTCAGTATGGAACAGCACACATCCCTTCAGTATGGAACAGCACACACCAAACAATATGGATTAGCATTTCTGTAGCAAGTATTTGGTGCTAATTTTTAAGCTTAATTTTTCAAGGCTGGAGTTACTCATGCAGAAGGTGAGAATAAAAATTTTAATCTCTTTGTGCTGAGAGGTTAAGTGGTATTTAGATTTTATAGCTCCTTCAAGGAAGGTAGTTTAACAGCAAGTATTTACTGTGCAATTACTATTCTGTCATCTAAAATTTTCCTAGAAAATATTCTGAATATATATATTAAAGATGTAAAGTATAGCACCATATTACAGAAGTAGCCAGGCGAAGAAAATAGCACAATCGTCCTGTGTGAAAATTTTCTTAGTGATTATGCCATGAGAATGCAATGAAAGTAATAGTAAATACACACCTTTATTATTATTATTATTATTATTAGCGCACAGCACTTCAAACTGGGTGGAAGAATAAATTATCAAGTGTGAACTTTAATTGTCATACAAACTATTTTCAAATTTCATTTAAAATTCATACTAATTAAGTAAGCTAATTAATAGCTAACAATAATATAGTAGTTGACAATAAAAATTACTCAGGAGGAATTGTACAATCTGAACGAAGTTCGCTCAACAGTATACAGCGAGGCATACTGGAAAGCATATGGTGTTTTATCTACGATTTTCTTGCAAGGAGAAAGTAGTAATTATTCCATTATATACAAGTCTTGAAGTGATGCTTGAAGTATTGTATAAAGGTTTGGAACCCCCATTTTAGGAAAATATGGATCAAATGGAAAGGAAGGTGAGGAGCATCTAGGTTAGTTATTTGTATACAGCAGCAGTAGTCCTACAGAGGGAAAAACTTTCACTCTGTGAGTTGCACAGATTCATATTCACATTCATTTTCCCATTAATTAAGCAGAAGTTATGAAAATCTGTCCACTAAAAGATAAAACAATATGATTAAAAACTCACTGCCCAATAACCAAAATTCTGAAATCTGAATCATTAATTTTAAGCTTCCTCATTGGTAAGGACTCAGATTACAAAACAGAACACAAACGAAAATTTGATGCATAAAAGTTTCCACCAAAATTCAGAAGAATGAAGAAGTGGATCTTAACCCTTTCCAGAATAAGTATGTATATGGGTCATGATGGTGTATATACATACATATACACGTTTTTCAAGATTTTTTCAAAGTACATTACAAATCTTCCAGTAAGTTCTCTTATCTGCATTTCTAAATAATTTTAGATACCGTTCATTACAGATGGCAGCACAATAATTTCTTTTAAAATCAGAGGAAGAGCCCATCAGTCATTGACTTAAAAAAGCTAAAATTCTTCTGGAATCCTTCTCCAGTCACTATGTGGAATTCAAATTGAGAAGTTCTTGAAATTAAAATTTTTTTTACGATATTTATAAATTCCTTTGCAATTGTGTTTAGGTACAGACAGCCATCCTATTTCTTCACATGTCCACCAATCTGTCTGTCTATCCATCTGCATGTAATAACTGAATTCTTAGAAGATTCAATTCATAAAATTTTATATTTGGATCTTTCGGAACAACAAAATCTGGCAGTTGACTATTTCTTTTTGCCCATCCATCTACACGTAGTAACTTGACTCCTACCAAATGGATTTTCATGAAATTTTAAAACTGGTTCTTGGTTCTTTTAGAGAGATTTGTTGAGCCATCCCAAATTTCATTAAAATTGGACCAATAGAAAGACAGCAATTATTATTTCTCTCTTTTTCATACATATTTATATAATGCTATTTACATATCATATATATTGTAGTTGAAGCACTGGGTATTATGTTTGTTGCCTGTGCTGATTGGAAGAATAAATGTGCAAAATATGGATGAACAGAAATTAAATGTTCTTAGTTTGTGCATAAAAATCATAAATTATTACTATTTACTAACGTACCTGAAATGTAATACACTGCAAACATTAACTAACTCGTTTTTTTTTTTTCCTTTTCTAATTCTGACTTGATTTTGAACTAATTCACTCTAATACTGGGCAACCAAACCAAATAAGAACAAAATATTTAAAAGTATTTATGCACAAAGTTTTCATTTTTATGAATTTTCAAAATTTTAAAAAACTATCTTCTCAGGTCCTCACACACTCCTAAAAATGTTAATATATTAATTATGCTGGGGCTTTTAAATTGTAATGTAACAATGTAATTTCCTGTGCTGTTGCCACAGAATGCTTGTTTTATGCTCAAAGTGTAAATCTTGAAAAGTGTTCATCTGTAAAGGCATTTTAACTATCATTGCCTTATTTTGACTCTTTTCTTCACAAAATATAATGCTTACATAGCATTACTTTTTATGGAGAAATGATATGCATCTCTTTAGTAATAATGTTACCTAATAATGTCATTAAATGTTTTAGCACAGAGCCTGCACTGAAGTACCTGAAAAGGCACATTATATCAAGCAATCTTAAACCCAGCATGTCTAAGTGATATATGCTAACCCATTAAGATTATTCTCATATAGGAGATAAAAACTAAGAGCTAATTTATCTAATTTTCTACCCTAATTTTTATTTATATGCTGGGATGGTCACACAAGGTCGGACATTCACAACTACAGTATAATAATTTTGAAATGTTTTACTCTTTGTGGAATCATCTAATGCGGCTACTTCTGGAATATAGCTTAAAGCTGTATTCTTAATATCATTTAAACAAAATATTTTCCATGGGAATTTGAAATAACAATAATTACAGTAAATGTCATTTTCATTTTGATTTGAATATAATTTGCTATAAAAGTTCCAAGATTTGAAAAATTTATAGTAATTCTCAATCTGTTAATGATATCAGAAATTCAATAAAAATCAATATGGAATATGGTATGGAGGTTTAATATGGAAAATGGACAGATGTATAACTTACCTGTCTAAGTTTGTAGCATATACTTTTAACTTGGAAACTGGTTCAAAATTGAAAATACTGCCACTATATCTTTAAGTCCATATTAAAATTTGGAGAAAAAAAAAAAAATTCTTTTAACAAACGCTTATTGACAACTTAAGAAAAGAAGTATCAGATTTAAAGAATTAGATTTACTTTTAAAAGTACATTATGATTTCTTTATTTTCATAAAAGAAATTATGATCTTTTTTAACATTACAGCTAGTGTTATAATTTTTATATGATAGTAGATATGGTAATTCACCGCTGAACTATAAAATTCAATTGTGTTTATAGAGAATGTCATTTAAAGAAATAAACATAATTAAATATAAATTAATTTCTTTATACATTTCAATCCATTTTTGACATATGAAAGATGGATTAAAACAAAAGTAATTTGGCTTACTTCACTGTTAAAAAAATTAATTTAGATATTGCAGCAGTGTTACTCAACTGGTAAGCTACAGTAGAATTTGAAATGGTTTATACTTTAATGATTAAAATATATAGTTAACTAGTTTTTATTCGTTTTTTTTTTTTCATTTTTTACAATATTTACAACTTTATACTTTTCTTCCAAGAGTGTAATATACACAGATATATGATTTATAGTTGAAGGTACAAAAAATTCCTTTAGGTGAGTCATGTTATTAAACATATTAAAAATGTCATTTTAAAGCATACTTCAGTTATATAGGACTACAAATTCATCTATGAAAATATTATCTAGATATACAGGCAAGCAAAACCCATCCATTGTAAACATATACACATATATGAATTTTTGGACCAAATGCATATTAGATTTTTCCCTAATTCAAAATTAACTATGAAGTCATACCAGTGGCAGTCTTCTAAATTTTAAACAGTACAAGTTTAGATTTAATGAACATGCTAGACTATAGACACATTATAGAGCCAAATATCAGATATTTCAGAAAAAGGACATTGTGACTTAATACCATATTCCTTCATCAAAAGCTTAAGAGAGACAGGATTCTTTATTTAAGGGACTAACATTTACTATGTGGATAAAAAAAAAAAAAAAAAAAAAGGATTAATAGCACTAAGCATATATTAAAGGGCAGATAAAGATAATAAATACAGATTTTTTTTTAAAAAATGATTTCAGAATAATAAAGTTTTTCTTAAAAAAAAATCTCTAAAAGTAATTTGAATTTGAAATAATGGGGGGAGGGGGAGAGAATAAAAAAATGCTTAAGAATTCTAATTGAATTCAGTATACTAATTAAGAAATGTTACATATATATTTTGTGTAACAAAAGTACCTTCTTCATTAGAGCATTAACTACTTAGTTTTTAAGTTCTACTATAAATAGATATGACAGCACACACGCAGAAATATATATGGAATAAATTTTAAGCAATACTAGAGCAACACACGATGTATTATGGTTCTGTCATTAGAAAATAAAAGAAAAAGAACAGCAACCTAACTATGACTAACTATTAGTTAATTGTATTGATTCAAGATGTAAGCAAAAAAAAATAAATAAATCTGCTCACAATGTAGGGGACATTAATGGCTCTAAAAAGTTTAATTCCCTCCATTCCTACTATGTACTCAAATAAGGGCGATTAAATTAAAAAAAAATTGATAATGTGCTGTAGCTATAGTATATGCATTATATATTTTCCTTAAACATGCATTACTACTTATGGAATAAATGAACTGCAAGGGTGATACACTTGCAAAGGAACAGAACATCTTAAACTGAGCGACATTTAGTACTTTTAGTACTTCTATTTAATAACCAGTTTTTATTTTTTACATGCAACTGATATCAGTGTACTGAACACACCTGAAAAACTATTATTGAGATGTAATAATACTACATGGAGTCTTATTGAAATTAAGAAAAAAGAGAAAACTGGAAAAATTTTAGACAATCACAATTACACCAATGGAGTAGACTGGAGTTATACCCCTCTCTAATACGTAAATAAATATGAAAAGTTAATTAAAAAAAAAAAAAACTGACAAAGAAATATAACAGCTAAAGGCTAAAGTAACAACATATAGGCATCTTGTGGATATGAAAACGAATTCTACCATTTCATCCATGTAAACAGGATTAAATGCTTACAGTAACAGGTAGCAAAATCAGCACTATTATCATCAATTTATATAACTCACCTTTTGATTTTTATTATACAAAATTACACAAGCCATTTATGTGGTAGAATGCTATTGTGTTACTTTACAAAAACATCTGGTGATTCACATGGAAGAAAGCCATCACATTCTGTATTAGATATCTCCTTGATCACTACCATACATACACAAAAAAGAACAAAGAAAAAAGCTGCCAAATTCTAAGCAGTTGACATGGTATATTAAGATCAATTTAAATCACAAAACATATATGATGAAAGTCGAGTTCAGTAAATCCAACAATCTCAATTTCATTCCAGGATTGCAATTCTAATATGTTATTACAATCAGTAAATGTACAGGATGTAGAATGGTCCTGAAGGCTGCTTTAGAAAATTAACTATATCATCTTCATCTGATTGAGGTGGAATGAATAGATAGAACATATATAGAAGAAAAACATATACTTCACAAAAAGAAGAAAAAAAAAACTGGAATGTTTCCGTGAAACAGTAATGTAACAGCTTGCTTAACTTTCCTCCAAAAGATTAATAAAGCACCAGTGACTTTCACATACAAGAAGGAAGAAATATGTTCAAACAGATGAGTTATTAAAAATTAAGTGAAACAGAATGCAGTTAACCACTCACACATTTTCCTCCATGATTACAAAAGACATTGAAATATAAAGCGAATGAACAATATAGTATCACACATATACATAAAATAAAACACTTCCCAGAGACTTATGCACATATTGCATTTGTAAATACCACCTTGATATTATACACTAATTGACAAAACATTTTAAAATATATATGCAAATCATATTATACACCTAAATATTAAACACACTATCCGAATGTGTAGAAGTTCAATTGCTACAACTTTATTTTTTTATTATTATTTTTTGAGTCGGAAATAATACATATATATAACACTAAAAAAAAAAAGAAAGTAACTTTTACATAACAATAGCCACCTTGCTTTGGACTATTACAGATTTCACCTTTCTTTTCCACAAGTAAAGTACTCAAACAAAAACATTAACTACCAATAATAAAAAAAATTACAATAAAAGAAATTATTTTTGTTCCTTCATTTTGAATGATATAACAAAATTCAGATGACATTAATATGGTGCTTTTTTTTTTTTTTTTTTTTTTTTTGCTTTTTTTTGGCAGTGTTCACATCTGTATTATCTAAAAAAACAACAAAACAAAAAAAAAAAATACTAGTACTGAATGTTACTATTTCAGTTTCTTCTAAAACTGAAATGTAATTCATTATTTAAACAAAAAAACATAAAAGAAATCCACTCTGTGTGTGTGCGAGAGAGAGAGAGAGAGAGAGAGAGAGAGAGAGAGAGAGAGAGAGAGAGAGAGAGTATTAATAAAGCATGTTCACAAAAAGATGTCTAAATTTTTATTATTCTGAATAACAAAAAGGTTTTTTTAGATGTGTATTATATAGCCTTACACACATCTCATATGAAAACATTTCTCTATATAGTTCTGAAATCGGTTAAAGAATTAAGTTATCAATTTAAGATGAACAATCTGCAAATCACTTCTCAAATAATGAAACCATGTATATTTTCTGTATTATCAGAATAAAATATATGGCACTGTGTGTATTGATGAATGGGAAAAAATAAATAGAGAAAAAATAATTTTCATTAAATCTTTCAAAGAAAGTGCATGTATGGTGGAGAGAGAGCGGGGGAGGGCTTAATTCCAGAATAATTAAATACATTTTGAAAATTCAGCACAACACACTGAGTGGATTTCTATATACACTTAATAATGAAGGCATTTTTCTCTCTCCCACCCTGCCAAATTTTTTTTAATAATGATTTGATATCAGATTTCAACACTTAAGTGGAAATTAAATACTGTTACACTAGACTTCTTTTCTAACTTTCTTGAAACAATGATTATTTTAAGAAAGCAATAAAATTATTTAGTAACTCTCTATTAGAAATACTGGTAAATTGTGTCTTACAAATCAAAGTTACATCAGTAGTTGTAATAATATTAGTATGATGAACATCTGAATAACAACAGTTTAACAATATTAAAACCTTGCAGCATAAAACAGTTTTGATGTAAATATAACTTGCTTCAAAATAAAATTACATATGTGGCCAACAAAGGCAGCAAACCAAATCTATATAAATGTGCAATTAGTGCTTTATATGTAATGATTATCTGTTTCAACTCTTTTGCATTATATAGATGGGAATTGACAAATTCTTAACTTATCTTCAAAAAAAATGAGAATATCTCGATATGTCTTTTAATATAACAAGGCTGGAAAGGATGTTACCTGATTTGGTAACACTTTTTTAACACACTTGGGATGAACAAGCTGTGCAACTTTCCAGTAAAAAATTACATAATCAAAAAGAAAAATTAAACTTTATTAAAATATAATTTTAGTGATACTCATATAAATTCAAGAGATTTTAATCCCAAGTACCATATATCTGCTAAGAACAACCTTGAAGACAGCTTTTTATTGATTTATTTTTTTTAATACTAAACTAATTTCATATATATTCCAAGTAAATGATGCAAACTGAGTATACCAACAGTTCATGTCTAAATTTCTAAGTACCTGGAAAAGAAAGATGGAGAAAAAATTCCTATACAAGTACACATTTCATCTTCTGACCAGAATAATCTAGTCTGCTGGAAACAAGGTAGGCTCTCATTTCATTTTTACATCAATACAAAGCACCATGAATGAGCAGAGATATGGAAGGCAGCAGCACCTCTTTGGAACAAACAAATTGCTGGCAATATTATATAGGTGTAGTCAAGGATAGAGCACGTTCAAGGACTACGGCCACAAGGATGGAAAACAAGGTAAAACCAAAAAGGATTATGGCAGCCCACTGCTGATCTGTCAACTGCCTCTTTTCACTTGAGGTTGCCACCATAGATGTGGACGTCACAACTTTGGGAACAGGTTCTCTGGCAAGGGTTGTGAGGGTGGTGCTAGGACTGAAGGCACCTGGCATGTCTCCTGTACCATCTTGGCAGTGCCTCACTGCTGATACACGAATGGCATAGCGAGTATGGGGTTCCAGACCCTCTAGGACACAGTTAGTTTCACTGCCTCGATGTACCTGAAAATTAAGTAATTAAAAAACCTGAGAGAGAGTAGATCACATCAAGAATATAAAACTAAAGTTCACATGCAAGTAAGCATTTTGGGAACAGATACCGATAGAGTAATATTTATAACTGTATATACAAAACTCGATGGTACACAGCTTGCTTGTCTTGATTATAGTGTTAAAGTGTCAATTTCTAAATATATAAAATAGCAGGGAGAAAAAAAAGGAAAAAAAGAACCATATCAAAACCAATTATAATGCATGATAAATTTAAAAAATATTCTAAAACTAAAAAGTCTATAACAAGAATACAGATTTAAGTTTATGGATACATTAGCTATGGTGGCCATGTTGTGCCTTTTAAATGATTTTGCATGATACAGATTTACAGGTTTCTTTCAATACTGTTTGCTAAATATGAGGAGGGTATCAAAAGGTTTTCCCTTAACCATGTTCTGTGTGTCCCAGGAGGCTAAGATTTGGAACATGTATTACTCCTTCCCTACGTAGTCACCACCCAAAGTTACACATTTCTTCTATCTTTTGTAGCACTTCCTTATGCCATTTTTGTAGAAGGTCCCACTTTTCTCTTAAAACCATGCTTCTGGCACAGAAATTATCTCTGCATTGCCAAAAAAAATGCTTTCCATGCAAAATTTATTTCAGTTGCAGAAAAGGAAAAAGTCAGAAGAATAAGGCAGGTGTGGCAATATATGAAGTCCTAACTTCTGGGCAAGATCGGTGGTTGTAACAGCAGTGTGGTCCAGTGCATTGTTGTGAAGCAATAGCATGCCTTCACTAAGCATTCCATGTCAAACTTTCCTTAATTGCCACATGTAACTGCTTCAGTAAGTTGCTATAGTAATGTGCATTGATGATGATGGTTGCACCCTTCTCCAATAATGCCCATCTTATCTCAGAAAACTGACAGCAACACCTTCACTGCAGATAGTTGCACTCTGGCCTTTTTGAGAGTTGGTGATTATTATTAGCCATATGGTGCAAGGAAGCCTGAAAGCTTATGCTGCACCAGCCAAAAAAAAAAAATTCTGAATTATCTGAGAGAGAGAGAGAGAGAGAGAGAGAGAGAGAGAACAAGAATCAGAAGTAGAAGGGAATCACCAAGAAAGAGAAGAAGAATAATATCCAGCTCCAGGACCCTGGGTGTGCCAAGCTCATACTCACCAGATGTGAGCCCCTGGGGTTATGATGGATGTTTCCATTATTTTGAAACCTATTTTTTTTTCTGGATCAAAGTAATATATCCACAATGTATTCATAGTCACCAAATGGGGGTGGGGGGGGACCAGGTCAGGATTGCTGTCACACATTTGGCAGAGGAGGTCTGCCTTTCTTTCTGAAGACATGTGAGCAAGCAAGGACCTTACTCATATTCAAATCATTATAAATTATTCTCTCCATCGCTTCCATAGCTTCTCTCAGTCTTGGCAACTGTTTAACTGTTATCCAGTGGTCATTGAGGATCAGCTGTTCAATTTTCTCCACAAATTCAGCAGTGTGAGATGTGGATGGCCACCCACTTCTTTTCTCATCGCGGATGCTCCTTTGGTTGCACCTGAACTGTCTCCGCCAATGTTTTATGTCATATGATGGGCAGATATCCTCATACATGGGTAGTCCTCTGTTGTTTGCCTTGCAAAAACAAGAATCTAATAATAGCTTAATATTCAACTTTATCTATGATGAGCTCTTTAACAAATGAAACATAAGAGTTAGAGCAATGAAACTGCTGGCATATATTACTAGATAAACAAGCAATACAGTCAAAACATATCATGCACAGAATACACAGAAGGTCAGGGAATCTTTTCGATAATCACCCTCATTTGATTAATGCTGTGTAAGTTTCAAGAAAAGAAAAGTGTCAGAAATATCCTATCCTACAGTATATGCTGTAAGGTCGTGGTGTCATTCTGTCTGATGTGTATTTATAGACAAGACAGTCAAGGATAATACATCTGACTGTTCATCATCAGTGTTCTGCCAAGGGTAAGTCCATACATACACTCAACAGACACTTCTCCATATATTCCTATATAAAGCCTGCCTCTTCATCTCCCCATATCCCTCTCAAATTCATCTATTATAATTTCCCTCCATCTCCTTCTGGGCCCCCTTCACCTCAACTTTTTCCTCCATCACATCCTTTATCAATCCCTCACCTCACAACATTTATCCAATTCAGTTCCACTATCACCGTCTGTTTAACTGTTGGATGGGTGCAATCCAGCTGAGAGTGAATACAATGTTCCACAACTTTCTATGAAAAAAGCTTACCATACAAGCAAACAATCTCTTGTTGGGACAAAACAATCTCTTCCAAGTTGCAGGTATTAGTGTGTTCAACCAGAAGAGAACTGCAAGGAGAAAGAAGACTTGGTCTGATAGATCTGGTGGATAATAATAGGAAAAAGTACACTGATATAAAATTATATGTTAATGCTATCAATCAAAGTTAAAAGTAAACTTACAGACTTTGTGCAAAATTGTGAAAGAGTTAATTCCTGGTTGGTTCATAGGTTTGTGCCAAACAAGGTTAGGTTTGACAACATTACTCATTTCAACAAAATTCATAATTGGAAACACACATGGTCACAATGGCTGCACCATTTGAGTGAAAAAGGACTAAAAAAAAAAAAAAAAGCTGCCTGCCATTATCACTTGAATATAAACATCAATAAACATAGAATTTCTTTCTCAGATTGTTAATATTATGTATAAATAGATGGTAGAGTAATTGAGTCAGGACACCAGGAAAACAAATTTCATAATTGGAAATACTGACAGTAAAGGCAGTTTGACATCGGATGGGGGGGGGAAACTGTCATTAACAATTAAATGTAATATCAATTTAGTTTTTAAGATTATTTATTAAAGTATAAATAAATGACAATACAATTATTGAGCCAGCACAGTGAGAAAACAAATTTCATAATGAAAAATGCCGATAGTTTCATGAGTTGCAACCTCCATCTGGAAGAGGACATATATATATATATATATATATATATATAAAAAAAAAAGAAGCATATTATTAACAAACATTGATTTAGTTTTAGGCAGATTGTTTATATGAAATCTAAATAAACAGCAGAACAACAATTGCACCAACATAGCAGAAAAACAAATTTCTAATTAGAAATATCTGACTGCAGAGGGTTAATACAGTCATTTTCAACAGGTGTGCTGCAACACGTTCCAGGGGTGCCATGTAATTTGGGCTTGAGTTGCTTAAACTTATTTATTTTTTTAATTTATATATTTATTTCATTATAAAAAGTTATACAGTATCTTTTTAATTTTGTGGTGATCTATAATTGATGTTTATTTAGTACCTCTATATAAAGAATAAAATTATTATATACATAATTTGTATCATGAACTGTAATTTTGTTTATAGTTATATTATTGTAATAACTATCATATAACATATTTTTTAATACCACAGAGAGAGAGAGTCAGCTCTAACAGGCAGAAAATTGAGTAGGGGTGGTACCACAAAATAAAATAAATTACGTAGGGGTGGTACCACAAAATAAAATAAATTACGTAGGGGTGCAATTATTATTAAAAAAAAAAAAAAAAGGTCGAAAACCACTGGGTTAATACATAGACAAAAATTAATCATCTAAAGAAATTTAAGAGCTTTTCATTTTCAGAGGTTAATTATCAATGGACCATTCAATATCATAATGTGAGGCCAAAGGCTGACTGATATCAGTATTTTAATCTTGTCGTGTGACTTCAGTATACTGTGTAATGGCTGTTCAAGAAGGTTTGGTTTGGTTTGGTTTGGTTTTTTTTTTTTTAGGAGCATTAGCAACTAAGGCCATATTGCTCCGGGAATATGCAGTGGTCATTCCTTTGACCTTTCCGCATTTGGTGGTGACGGGCTCGAACCCCAGTCTAATCAAGAAGCGTGTGCTACGCACTGCTGCTCCTTCCCATCTGGCTAAGGAGGCACCTTTCAGAAGGTGGTTTTTTCTTCTTTCAGTCAGTATTTCACATCTACATATCTATCTAGTCAGCTTCTTTCAATCAGTTTACATTTACCTAGTCATTTCTTTAGCTCGGTGTTACCTCTAGGATTCCATTTCTTCAGCATGCTGCTAACTGACAACATAGGCATTCCTCCCATGTGACACCAAATTATTATTCCTTTCTGAAACTCTGTTAACTCTTTCCATATGCTCATTATTCAGTGTATAACTTTAAAATGAATTCTGGGCTAAACACTGGCCACCTTTAATTGCACCCACAATTTCCTGCAATCAGAGGGGTGTTGCGTTACTTTATCTAGAATAATATACATAAATGTTATATTAATATTATATGGTGGTCCATAAGTAAAGAAGCTATTTTCTATGACTGCTGATGTAAATATGTTTAAGTTATTTGAAAAATAGCTTATATTTTTTTATTGTTTCAGAATAATTTTAACGTTGCAAAAGTACCATGAGCTTTAAATTGTAGGAAAGGATTGAAATTATAGTGGTGTGAAAAATGCTGCAGAAGTTGCACACTAGTTCAATAGGGTTTTTTGATATAAAATACTCATAATAAAGACCATAAAGCCAATTGTAGAAATGTTTGATGAATTGGGAGCAGTGAGTGCACAATCTTCCAAAATTTAGAAGATCTTGTATCTCAAAAGACATTTGCAATTTGGAACTTGTAAGAGAAGATATCTAAGATATCCAAAAAAATCTTAAAGAAAACAAATTTTACAACACGAAATATCTGAAGCAAGCTTAAACAGAATCATAAAGGAACTTAAATACAAGGTTTATCATCCCACATCACTACAAAGTTTGAATGAGGATGATGAACCAGACAGAACACTGGAATTTTCTGAACAGTTTTTGGCCATAACTGCTACAAAATCCTATATCAATGACAACGTTTTGTAGACTAGTGAAGCCATATTTAAACTAAATGGAACTGTTAATTACCACAACTGTTTATTATTCTCTTAACAACCCCATTTATTAAAAAAAAAAAAAAGGATTTAAATGCTCCTTAGTTAATAGTCTGTGCTAGAAAAGAAGTTGTAGGACTTGAAGAAGCAATGGTGCAATGCTGAAAAATCAGTTTTCAGCATTGCACCATTATGCAAGAGAAAGAGCACCAACTCACTAAGCAAAAATTGTCTGAAATTCTTAAGACAAAAAGTTTCCAAGTCAATGAAATGAATGGCTCTACTGAATAACCCAAACAGCTAGTTTCATAAAGATCAAAATGGCATCCATAACGAACATATGTAAATTCTTTTCTCTCTCTCCTTTTTTTTCTGAAGTTTATATATGCCTTTTCTATTGTGCATTAATTCAAATATTTAAAATGTGATTTAATGTTATACACGTTTCTTTATTTATCGACCACCCTATGTGTGTGTGCACACGTGACATGAAATTAAGTATGCATAGCAAATATGATACACTTACCACTTTATATTCAGAATCCCAGCTACTAAGAAGTTGTACCTGATAGGAAACTGGATCATCCCCTAAAGTTTTCACAGCAGGCCAATCGACTTGGCAAGAAGTTTCTGTTACTGTGCATATTCTTGGAGCTGGAAGAAAATAAATGTAATCAAGACTTTCATGAATTTTAAAATTTTTGAAATATTAACTCCTCCATTAAAATTTAGATTCTTATCTGATTACAGTTTTCAAAGGATTTCCCAACAGAAACAATTTCAGGGTATAAAACTTGTTTTCATGTGATTTCCTGGTGTTTCACTGCATAGGAAATATTGAAAACATAAAAAAAATAAAATATGGGTGCATTGCAGCAAAATTTACCAGCGTCTTTTAATTCTATCTAGAAAAAACTTTCTATCTGAGCTTATACATTCCAATCAGCTGCATTTTGAAACTTGCACAAGCAGCAATAAAATTAATTTACCTGTAGTGACAAGATAGATGCAATTAAAATCATAATGACACTGTTTATGGTGGTATCTCTCAAAGATGTTATTATTTCCTATAATACAGCAACCACACAATAAACTCAATAATTCTTTGAGAAAGTTGCTTAATACCCTTTATGTTACCATACTTTGGCTGGCCAAATCCAGTTTATTAGTAGAACATGTTCTTTCATCACAATGCTGAGTTACATATTTTCAATTTTATATTTGAATCATTACATTCAAAAGGATCTTTTGTTCATTATTATTATACAAGAACTGTTCAATAAAGAATGATCATAATTTTTCAAGAAAGAACAACTGTACTGCTTGCTGTTTCTAACTGAGCTGTCGAATTTAAGACATTTACCACTTTATTTCAGTTTATATGTGAGGCAAGCTGCATCACATAGCAACTGCACAGTTTACTCATGTGCACAGTGTGACCTTGGCAGTCAGTCAAGTTTATGCCTATGTAACAATGGATGTGACATGCAAGGAACAGTATGCAACTCTCAAATTTTGTTTCTGTCTCGTGAAAACATCAGATGAAGAATATGAAATGTTTAAAGAGGCTTACAGTGAATCTATGCTTCCATATAGCACAGCTCGCAGGTGGCTTTAGTGTTTAAAGGTCGATGTGATTCAATCACAAAAATTGGTGGTCCTGGAGCTCCAACAACTGCCGTCACTATAGCAACCACAAATGCTGCTTCTGTGATTGTGAAAGAAGATCATTATATAACAGTAAGGCAACTGGTAGAGATGTTGAGAATATAACACATGGTATTTTCCATGACCATCTGCATAGGACATGTCTTTGTACACACTGGGTTCCAAGACTATTCCCACCTGAGCAAACAGCATGTTCGCATGGAGCTGTCAGGAGCTGCAATGGATAGTTACTGAAGATGGTGATGTTCTGCACAAGGTGATAATGGCAGATGAGACGTAGCTTCATCACTTTGACCCAAAGAATAAGCAACACAGCTCTGTTTGGAAGTGTGCATCATCACCAACACCGCATTGATTGAAAAAAGCAAATATTGTGGCTTCTGCTGAAAAACGTTATGGTCATCTCTTTTTTGACGTTCAAGGAAGGTTTACAAGTATACTGTGCCACATCGTATGACTGTTACAAGACCTTACTACAGAACTGTACTGCACACTCTGCAGGATCACATCCATTGCAAATGACCATAACTGCATGCATGTGGGTGGATGCTGCATCACAACAATGCAAGACATCACACTGCTCTCACTGTCATCAATCCAGCATTAATATCAAGTGTGTTCCCCATCTGCCCTATTTTTTTTATTTTCAAAGTTAAAGGAGCTGCAAAGAAAATGTTTCCGATTGTCAGAAATGTTGTAAAGACATTGGAGGCAATTCTCAAATCCATGTCAAAAAATGGCTGCCACCATGTTTTTGAAGAATTGTAGAAACATTGAAGAGTGCATTTCATCAAATGGGGACTACTCTGAAAAGGACTAACAAAATATGGATGATTAATAAAGATATGTTGTGAAAAAAAAAAATTAAGATCATTCTTTACCAAACAACTCTAATATTATTATTATATAAATATTTGAGGGCTGTTCTAATAATATACAAATATTATTATTGTACAAATAACTAATATTCATGCAGTAAATAGGTGGTCACATAAATGGTTTCCCCCACAGATCTGGACAGCCACCATACTTGCAGTAAATTTCTTATTAAATAATTATTTTTTAAAACTTTAAAAATTGAAAATTAAAAGATTAATAAAAAAATTTTGTGTATAGCAAGGTCACATAAGAGAAATTTCATTAGTGATTTTATCTTGTAGATCTGGAGTGTGGTGGTTCAGGTGTGTAGAGAAAAACTGTTCATGTGGCCCTCAAATGTTACAAGAAGCTTGAAAAGAATAGATATGAAGAATTATTTTATATATTTATTTAAAGCTACAATTTAGTTCAACAGAGGAATAAATAATAATAATTCATTATTTTTTTTTCCATTGAAAATTGTTAATTGCAAGTTTATTTTCCATTTAAAATTGTTAATTTTAAATTGTAGTATTGGAATAATGTCAAAATTTCATGCATTAAACGCTCCTACAGATTTAAATTTGGTGGCAATTAATAGTATCATGTTTTTATTTTGTGGTATCAACTTATTTTTAAAATTATAAACATACTGTATTTCCCCATGTATAAGACGCACCTTAATTTTGGGGCCCGAAATTTGAAAAAAATGTATTACATAAAGTTATTGAACTCAAGTTTTATTCATCATAAAATTCACAGAACTCCTCATAACTTGAATTCAGCACTGTACGAAAATCTTTTCTGAGCCATTTCTGGGCAGAATGTGGCAAAACGTAACCTAATATACCAGTAACAAGTGCGAAACAATGAGTGCAAAGACAACAAGTGCGAAAAAGCGGGAAATGCAAGTAAAAAAATCTACAACCACTGTATAAGATGCACCCAGTTTTTTGACCCCAAATTTTTCGAAAAAAAGGTGCTTCTTATACATGGGGAAATACGGTAATTAACTTTTTGTTTCATTAAAACTAATCAGTATTTCTAGTGGACAAAAACAACATTTAAAAAAAATGTGTTGAATTATTATTAAATAATAACAAATAAACTTATTAAGTACTATAATCACCTGGTAAAGAATCAAGAATTGGTGTAATAAAAGCACAATTCAAAATACTAAATAGGTTAACACGTTCACTGTTTCTTGAATGCAAACATGCGGCTTCGGATTTTAATTGCTTGCAGGGAAAACCAAGCTACTTTTAAAACTTTTTCTTCCAATTTGATAGAATTAAAACTGGATATTTTTGTCAAGCAACCTTCAACAGAGGCTTATTAATTCAGTTATCGTGAGAAAAAAGCCAAAAAATGTTTCTGTCCTTTCCAATCCAGGCTGACTCAATCCCATGGATTTCAATCTCGATTGCAACACCATGGTTGGAAAAGTAGCAGCAAAAGTTTTACAATGCCCTGTGGTGAGTAGCATGGCATTGCCCTGTCAGGCAATGCCATACCACTCGTGTTATAAAAGTTGGCCATACTACTGCCAGGTTAAGCAAGATTAAGTGTAACTTTAGTATTTTGTTGGACAAATTTGAGTGCTTTAAGAAAAGGCTAACTGCCTTGACAGCAATTAAATCACGGGAATCATAAGAGACTTAGCTGTCCACCTTAACACTGTAGCCTTCCCTTATGCATCTGGCTTCGGGGATTGTTCACCAAGAGCAGGATGCACTGGTCCTACAGGAGGTAGATATTCCCAGTGATTGTACTGTTAAGAAAACAGAACATTTTATGTTTTAAGGATAGGCAGAACAGGCCCTCTTGTAGTAATGATAGGTGGAGGGGTTACGCTCTTAGTTAAGACGAATATTAAATCTAAGGCAGTGCATCCAGTTGACTTGGGTGGCAAGTGCAATGTTGAACCAGTTTGGTGGGATATAAGCACTGGGAAAACAAAATTGAGAGTAGGAGTAAGTTAATGACTCTGATGAGTATACCAAACAGCTATAAAGGTAAATAGAGTGGGCCAGCAAATCAGAATGTCTCACAATGTGGAATTTTAACTTTTCAGATGTTGATTGGAATTTGTGGGTTTTAGAGAGGCAACAAGAGGAAGCAGTACTCTTGATCTGGTTATCAGCAATGATCACTGTGTTCTAATTTGGAATTTATTTAAAGACATAATTACTGTCAAGGGTAAAAGGAAAGGCTTTTGGTTTCGTAAGGGTGACTACAGAGGTCTCAGACAGCTTTTAAATTGTGTGCAGCGGGACCAACTGATGATGTTACCAAAGCAAATTCTAAATGAGAATTATTCAGGGAAGTAATCAAAGAAACTACTACACTTATCACATACGTACAAAGAAATACTGTCCTAAATGGATGTCAGATGGACTATTGAGAGACGTGGCAAAGAAGAAAAGTGCATGGGATGCATATAAATTATCATGATACAGAAGCCCATGGTAGACATAAATTAGTCTGTAATCAAGTCACAAAGGAGGTTAGGAAAGCTAAGGCAGATGAGAAGTCTGGCAAAGAACAAAGAAAAACAGCAAAGACTTCTATGCTTACATTAACAGTAGAAGGAAGGAGTTGAATTACATTGGGCCACTTGATATCTATGGATTAACTGTTGATGACCCTGCTCAGGTTGCAGAAAAATTGAACAGGTATTTTGCATCTACATTTACACATGAGGAATTCTTTAGGGAAGGGGATGCCAGAAGTATATTAAACTATAACATGGAGCTAACTGACTTTGTGGTTTGCTCCTCGGAGAAATTGTTGAGGATGGAACATAAAAAAAAAAGGCACCTGGGATGGATGGAATCTAACCAATTATATTAAGGGAGGTAAGCAAACCCTTAGCCATAATTATGAGAGCATTCTTGGATTCAGGGGAGGTCCCTATGGACTGGAGAAGTGCAAATATATCCCTAATTCATAAAGAGGCATCAAAAGGGGACAAGTAATTATAGCATTGTTAGCTGAACATCTGTTTCAGGGAAAATAATGGAATCACTGGTTAAAGAAGTAATGCAGGTCCATTGGACAGGCATGTAATTATACCGCAATCATAGCATGGATTTGTAAAGGGGCAATCTTGTCTAACCAATTTGACAGGCTACTATGATGCAGTGACCAAGAAACTAGATGCAAAAAATAATTTTTACATCATATACTTAGATTTAGGAAGGCTTTTGATACTTTTGACATAAGACTGCTGTGCAAACTGGAGTGGTGTGGCATTAAGGGTAAGTTACTGCTATGGATAAAGGGATGGTTATATGGAAGAAGACAGAGTAACTATCAATAGGCACTGCTCTTCGTGGATTAATGTTATTAGTGGGGTTCCCCAGGGTTCAGTGCTGTGTCCATTGTTGTTTTCAATATTTATCAATGATACTGATGTATATATCAGGCTTAATGGCTAAGTTTGCAGATGATAGAAAGGTTGGCAGGGTGGTTAACGACAGTCATCATGTCAGCTACTGCAACAAGATTTAGAAAAATTTGGTCGACAGGCTGAGAAATGGCAGTTGAAGTTTAACATTGACAAATGCGAGGTACTGCAGTGTTAGCAGTAATCTTAGAGTAACTTATCAACTGTGTGGAACTACACTCAGGGTAGTAAAAAATGAAAGAGACATGGATGTAATAATTGTGCAGTCAGATTATGAAATTCCGTGAACAGTGCAGATGTGCTGCCAGGACAGCTCATGGGAGTTTGTCAGTGATATACAGAAACTTTGCTAGTAGGGATAAGGAGGTGATTATCCCTTTGTACAGGGCCTTGATTAGGCTGCATCTAGAGTATTGTATACAGATCTGGAGGCCTCACTTTAGGAAGGATGAAGATCTGCTGAATGGGTGCAGAGAAGGGCAACCAGATTGGTGAAGGGAGAAAAAGGATGCTCTTATCTAGATAGGCTTCAGTTCTGCAAATTGCATCGTCTGGACATTAAGTGTCTGCAGATTAATCTGACTGAAGTGTTCAAGGCCTTGAATGGATTGAGTAACTCAATGTGAATGGAATTCTTCCTCTTGCTGAGACTACACAAATGAAGGAGTATAAATTTAAGTTGAGGAAGGAGGGTTGCTGGATAGATGTGCAGAAATTTGCTTTCGGCCTTGGCAGAAGTGGATGGTTTGAATAAATTCAAAATCTAGACAAATTCTTGGAGAGTAAAGATGGGAGAAGTGTGGTTTTTTGGCTGATGCTATATAAGCATGCTTTCTTGCATCATTTGCCACTACTACTACTACCACCACCCAAGACCTACAAACTAATTTTGATCACACAAGAGCACAGACAATGTTCAACCATCTCATGCAGTTGACAAATATCTTGAATAAAGGTCAATTTTTCATAAATATCAGTCCAAAATATTTCGTCTCTGGTAATACTGGAACAGTGATTTGTCCAAGCCTCAATTCAGGTTCACTTATGTTATGTTGTTAGGTTTTTAGGAGCATTAGCAACTAAGGCCATATTGCTCCGGGAATATGCGGTGGTCATTCCCTGACCTTTCTGCATTCTCTGTATTTGGTGGTGACGGGCTCAAACCCCGGTCTAATCAAGAAGCGTGTGATACGCACTGCTGCTCCTTCCCACCTGGCTACGGATACGCCAATTCAGGTTCGGGGCAAAGGTTATGCTTGTGACAAAAATACACACAAATGGTCTTTTGCAATGAGAAACTGAAACCATTGGCCATTGCCCAGTTGTTAAGGTGATCAATGGTTCATTGCAGTTGTCTTTAAATGATTTTCATATCGCCTGACTGGGAAAATATGCTAAAGTTATGAGGGTAGAGGGCACAATAGGCAAAAAAGATTTTAATAAGAACTGGGGGGGGGTGACCTCTTAGACCGGGGCTATAAAAATTTTTAAAGTAACAGATCACCAGCTTGTATCTCACACACACACACACTTTTTTCTATATCGAAGAACATGGACCACAGGTGCCCATTTTAAGATAGCATCTTGAACAGACATTTCCAGTCTTAATTAAATAGCCCAAAGTGGACCTATTCTTTTTGAACTCATACTGCACTATGGAGAGGAGGTCATTTGTTTCTAAATACTATATAAGAAAAGCACTTGCCAATCTCCCCAACATTTTGCAAAACCAGCTAGTCAGAGCAGCAGCAGACTGACAGTTGGAAATTTAGGATCCTTGCACTAGATATTCAGAAATTGCCATTCAAGGAAGATTCTGTTGTATAGGAAGAACAGATGATCCACAGAATTTGGTGAAAGGTATTTAATCATTTCATAATGGATGTCATCCGGTCCAACAGCACTTACATTCATAAGGATAAGAACTATATTCAGCTCTCGAATATAGTTCTCATCCTTATGAATGTAAGTACTGGGTAAAAAGAAGTGCTTTTCATTTTCCTGTATGAGGACCAGGAACTCCGGGGAATAAGATGATATTACCAAGATATTAGAAAATGTTGCCTGAGAGCATTCGCTATTACTGTAGAGTCTGCAATAACGTATCTACTGTATTCCAGGACAAATGAGTGGTACAAAGCATTCTTTCCCTTCATTTTCCAGATTTTGTCCCAGACTGTCTAAGTGCCAGTTGACTAGGTAATGTAGGACATAGAGCAGATCCACAATTCCTTTTGACTCTGATAGCAAACAGTGTGCATTGGCAATGCATACACATTTAAAGGATAACAGACAGGATATCTTTGGATTATCTCCAAATTTTGTTTACAGCCTTTGCTACTGCTGTGCATTCTGCATACCTCCATGGTTTAGAAAATGGTGGAATCTGGGTAGATGTTTTTGGAACTGCAGCTACATGTACAATATTTTCTGTGCTGTACATAACTGCATCATTTATGAACTCCTCATTGACTGTAGTGATGTCAAACACTGCAAGATGTTGAAAGGAATTCCAGTCAATCTGATTGATCTTCCACCGGGATAACTTAAAAGGAAGACACCATCTCCCACTAATGAAGTTATCACAAAGAAGTGATCACTTCCATAGGAATTCTCCTCCACTTCCCAAGTAAGTGAAGGAAGAAATAAAAGGAAATAGATAGAACGATCAGTGATAGAGAATGCATGAGTAGACACATGTAAAAAAGGTGTTAGTTCCCACATTTAGAAAGAAGACGTCAGTGTCAGTGGGCATATGAAGACTCATCACCTCCCATTAATGTTGGCACTACTCCCCAAGGGGTTATGTTTCGTGAAATCACCGAGAAGTAAGAGAGGAGAAGGCACGTACGTTACACGATTATCAAGATCTGTCTAGGGGATGTCAGTGAAGGTGGCAAATAGATGCTGATGCAGATTGTTAATAAAAACCCTACTGTAAGGCAAATTGTTACCACTTCAATGTTGGTAGTAAGTGGTACAGGCTGAAATGGAGTCTGGATGGCCACAAGGATAGCAATCCTTCAACGGACAGATCTATATCCAGTTCTACCCATAAGGATAGAACTGGAGACAGATCTGCAATAAATGTCTCTTACAAGCAAAAGCAAACTGGTTTATTCTTTTGCAGGAGGAACTTGATGTCATCTATATTTTGTTGGAATCCACAATAATTCCACCATAGAAATTTAGCCATTATTTGAGGTTGATGGATCTATCAGTTGGCTTCTGAAGTTCTGTAGGCTGTGTGTATTTTTTCCTCTGCAAAGGGTTCCAAGACCGAGTTCTCTGGTACCCCCATTCACCTCAACATCCATTTTTTCTTGTGTTTCACAAACTGCTTCAGTTCTTTTGCAATTTTCCATTACCACTGGGTTTTTGTATGGGTGTACAAAAGTAGGCATTAATACAGGAGTGGCAGCTGACTGGTCTTTCTGGATGGGTGTTTGTGAGCTTAATAAATGGGAGTAAATGACTCCTGAGATGGTACAGTCATTTTGGTTTGTGTTCTGATGGAACATCTCTCTTCAGCCTTCTGGTATATGAAAGTTTATTCCTATTTGTAGTTCTCATTGCTTATCTTGACTCTTTGCACAATATCTTTATCTCTGCCTTTTAATTTTTGCATCTCTTTTTCTTCTTTTCATTTTTGGCATGCTCATGAGTAAGCAGTCTGCTCTCATCAGCAATTAATATGTACTGGTTTCAGAGCTGAGCATACAGTAATTTGTAGCCTTTGCTATACATTAGGTGCATGCAAGGGCACCACAACGTGACATTTGTAAGTGTTCAAACTTCTGGCACTTGAAGCACCTTAAAGATTTGGAATATATGGCCTTATTGGATAGTTAAGATAACCAGCTTTGATTCAATTAGAGGATGGTAAGCTGAAAGCAAGGATGAGGTTTCTAGAGGGGACTAGATTCCCATCCCTATGCACAAAGTGGTAATTTTGCAGCTACCACTCCTTGAGTTTTCAGTTCTCCTCTTCTGACACTTCAATGAGGTCCCATTCTGAGATAACTCTGAATGAGTTGAGTGTCACCATAGTTGCCATACCCCCAGCAGAGGTCATTCAGAGCAGCTGTTCTGAGTGTTTATCACACTTGGTTTCAATGAGAATATCCCCAGAATGCAGCTGTTTTACAGCTTTAGGGGAGATTACTAACCCTTCCAAGCCCTCCTGAATAAAGAAGAGTGACATTTTAACCTATTTTTCACCATTGGAATGGATTATCCGGTATCCAGGTGTTGGGCCTAATACAATTTCAGTTCTCGGTATCTTTGCTGATGTGATATTATCTGATTCCTTGACATAATTTTCATGTAGAGAGCATTTCTGGGATCCCAGAAGAATTTAAATTATTAGGGTTCATATTAGTTTTGATTATGTTTCAGTGCCCGGGCTCCCTATTTACCATGGAGTCCAAGGGGATGCCCACTACCTAGTAAGCTGTTGTTGTGCTTGGATTTTTCTGGTGCAAAGGCTACTTAGTCCATACTGCACCTATCATAGTAGTTAGTACTAATTTTATTGGCTTCTATGGAAGCAGTTAGAAACGGTTATATAAACCTATTTTTTTCAGAAAGAAAAAAATTCTGTAAGGTTTGAATTTTCACCTATGATATGGCTAAGTGACAATTCCTGTAAGTTTGAGAGAGAAGTGAATGAAATCAGACGGGAGTTGTTATACAAGGTGCATTCCAGGATTGTTTGTTTGTTTTTTTTGTTAGGAGCATTAGCAACTAAGGCCATATTGCTCCGGGAATTGCGGTGGCCATTCCCTGACCTTTCCGCATCCTCCGTATTTGGTGGTGATGGGCTCGAACCCCGGTCTAATCAAGAAGCATGTGCTACGCACTGCTGCTCCTTCCCACCTGGCTACGGAAGCGCCTACATTCCAGGAATATGTGTTTTATTGTGAGTGGCCTGTGGCAATGTGAACACTGTGGAGGGTCATTACCTGATAACAGGAATAGATGGGTCAAATGGGTGTGGCCATTCGGGCTCTGGCCAGAACAACCTCTTCTTGTCTGTTTGTGTGAAAATCAGAGGCCCATAATTGCGGTATAGGTTTAATTTCAAGGAGTTTGTTATGAATCTGCGTTTGCCACTGTAGTGTCCGTCATTCCTTACATATATTTCGTATATGTATTCTGTAATCACTGAATGGGACCAGAAAATTCATTGGGGATGTGCTGGATGGATGTTTGGCAGCAACATCTGCAATTTCATTTCCTGGTATTCCAGTATGGCCTGGGATCCAGCAGAAGACAACATTTTGCCAATGATCTTGGATGGAGACGAATCAACTCTGATCTGATTAGCTTAGTAATGGATGAGTAGATGGGGAAATCTTTTGCATTGCTAATAGGGCACTTTGCGAGTCTGTGTAGATTATGCTCTTTTCGATTGAGAGATGGAAGAGCAAGCTTTATGGCATATAATTCAGTGGTGTAACTACTGCATTCTGTTGGAAGTGACACAGAAGTGGTAGTGTCATGGAATACCACTGCTGCACCTGATTCATTCTTGACTTTGAACCGTTAGTATATATTTTTGCAGGCGCCTCCGTAGCCGGGTGGGAAGGAGCAGCAGTGCGTAGCACACGCTTCTTGATTAGACCGGGGTTCGAGCCCGTCACCACCAAATACGGCGGATGCGGGAAGATCAAGGAATGACCACCGCATTTCTCGGAGCAATATGGCCTTAGTTGCTAATGCTCCTAAAAACCAAACAACAAACATATATTTTTGCAAAGTTGGGATAACATTGTAAATGTGCAACTGCTGGATGTTAATACTAGTTAAAGAGTGTTTCCCCCATTGGTGGAAATAATTGTCACAACACGGTATGATGACAGACCATGGAGGAACATGATCTATAGGTGGACTTTATTGAGTTGTATATTCCAGTTTTCTGCTAGTTCCATTAACCTAAAACCTGCAAGCCTAGTTGCTTGTGGTTTGTTTCTATAAAAGGTAGTGAGTTGTGGATCATTAAATATTGACCAATTAGGATGGGTCGACTGGCTTTGGATCTTGGTTGCGTAGTTCAGTAATAACATCTTTCTTCTGATGTTTAGAGGAGTTTCGTAGGCTTCTACATACAGACTTTGCACTGGAGATGTTCTGAATGCACCTAGAGCTATTCTTAGAGCTGAATGTTGAATAGGGTTGAGACAAGATAAGGCACTTTCCCTAGCAGAATCGAAGACAGGTGCGCCATAGTCTAGACGAGATCAGGATGCATTTTACGTATGGTACAGAAATGAATGGCAGTAGATTTCAGGCTGGATAGTCTGTAACCGTTTTGTGTCATCCAAATCTGGATCTGATTTATTGATATCTGCAATTGTCTCTCAATGTAGTTCAGGTTTTGAGAGTGGCAGGAGATTGTGAGATCATCGGCATAAAGATATGAGTCCACTGTTTTCGGAATAAGTTCAGTTAAGTGATTAATTCTAATTGCGAATAGAGTGGCGCTGAGAACAGACCCTTGAGGGATTCCTTCTTCCTGAACAAAGTTTTTAGAGAGAGTTCCCCGGTAAAGAACTTGAAAGGTTTGTTTGTTTGTTTGTTTCGGGATTTATTGGGCGCATCGGCAACTATGGCCATAGTGCGCCAACTTGAAAGGATCTTTGTTCTAAGAAATTTTGGATGAAATGTGGCAAATTTCCTCTCAGACCAAGAGAATGTAGATCCTTTAAAATTCCGAAACGCCATGTGGTGTCAAAAGCTTTCTCAATATCCAAACAGACCATAACGAGATGTTCCTTTTTGATGAATGCATTTCTGATGTTTGCTTCTGCTTTCATAAGGTCCAATGATGATCGATTTTTTCCGAATCCAAATTGATTGTTATTGATTAAATTTTGGAACTCAAGATACCGTCAGACGGCAGTGAATCATTTTTTCAAGGGTTTTGCTCAGACAGCTGGTAAGTGAAATTGGTCTGTAGTTTTGAGGAACAGAATAGTCTTTACCGGGTTTTGGGATAGCCAGAATGTAGGAATGACGCCAGGAGCTTGGGTATGTATGTTCAGTGAATATTCAATTGAAGAAGAACAGCAGTGATGAGTGTGACTTTGGATCTAAATTTTTGAGCATTACATAAAATATCCCATCAGGGCCAGCGGCACTGTTCCTTGTGTTGGTAAGAGCATGCTGCAGTTCAACCATGGTAAATGGTTGATTATACGTTAGTGCACATCTGTCAGTGAAATTCAGTTTGGATTTTTCAGTTACACCTTTAATTTTTTGAAATGATTGGTCATAAGCAGTTGAGGACAACTGAGAAAATACAGATCCTAGTACATTTGCAATTTCTGCAGAAATAGAGTTCCTGTCCATTTCAGTTAATTAGTAGAGTAGATGTTGGAGGAATTTTACCATTTAACAATTTTATCTTATTCCAGATCAGTCTGATGTCTGTATTTTTATTAACTGAGGAAGCAAATTTAATTCAAGATTCTTTTTTTGCTTTCCGTCTGATATAACGGGCTCTTGCTCTAAGTCGCTTATAATTAATAAGATTGGAAGTGGTTGGATGTTTGTGGAATTGATTCCAAGCTTTGTTTTTCTCTTTTTTTGCACTCTTCGTTCTACCAATAATTTAATTTCCACCTTTTCCTGACTTGATATTGTGGAATTGCAGCTGTTAGAATTTGGTTTGTTATATGTTCAGTAACACGGTTGATAGAAGAGCACTGTATGATATGGTTGTCGAACGAGACATGCATTCTATATTTTATCCAGTCAGCCTTTGGAAATTTCCATTTTACTGGATTGTTTGTTGGTAATGATCGGTGTTGTGAGGGTCATTAAGAGTTACCCACTGGATACTTGGATAGACCACTGGAGAGCAAATGGAAAGGTCTATTGTGGAGGTTGATCCAGTAGGAAAATGAACATAGGTGGGACAGCCAGTATTCAACAATGTTAAATCCTGTCTATCTATCAACATTTCAACAAGTTTTCCACGCTTGTCTAAGCTGGAAGAACCCCATAATAGGTGGTGAGCATTAAAGTCACCTAGTAGACAGAAGGGAACTGGTAGTTGCAACACAAGATCTTCGATTTCCTGAATAGAATATGGACGATTAGGTGGAAGATAAATTGAGACCAATGTAACAGTGATTCCAATTTCTATGCGTGTGGCAACAGCTTCTAAAGAGGTTTGCAATGGAATGCATCTGGAAGGAACTCTTGAGTCCAACAGGATGCTACTCCTCCATGAGCACTATTAGTGTCAGATCTATCTTGTCTGTAGATAGTGTAATTTTTGACTGTAGTGGAAACTTGGGACGTCAAGTTGGTTTCCTGTAGGCACATGGCAACAGGATTGAAGCAGTGAATTAGTTCATTGATATCATTGATGTTGCTGTGAAAACCTCTACAATTCCATTGAATGATGTGTTCCATTATTTGGTTTTGTTCATGGAAGATGTATCTGACTGCTTTTTATAAGTTGATTGTTTATGATGGCCTGGTTTTGGTTTTTCTTTTCGGGGAAAAGTGGGATGTCCTGATTCAGATTCATTGCTATCATCCATATCATCTTCTGCGTGTATTTCAAGCAGTTCTTCTTCACCGATAGTATCATCTGTATCCATGCTTGTTAGGCATGATACTTTCGTCTCAGCAGAATACGATCTTTGCAAATTTTCTGCTGCCTGACGATGCGGAGGTCTCTGGGTTGGAATTGTGAGTGGCGTGTTATTGCTTTGGTCTACTGAATTTGGTTTAGATGGATGCTGGACCAAGAGTACTGATCATGACCAGTCTGATATTGATATTTTTGGAGAGATGGATACTTCAGTCTGACATGCCACTGATTCCTGTCTGAGATTGGTAGAAGCATAAGTGCGTTTTGGCATACTTGAGTTGATCTGTTTTTTCGCTTCTTGGTAGGAGACTTTATTTTCAATTTTATATTTTTGTATTTTTTTTCCTATCTTCCATAGTTCACAGTCTTTGGAGTAAGCTGGATGTTTGCCACTACAATTAGGACACTGTGGTGTTGGAGCTTTGCATTCTGCTTGTGTGTGATTCTTGCAGCTGCAGTTTGGACATATAGCATCTCCACGGCATGCTGTCTGAGAATGGCTGAACTTTTGACATTTATAGCATCTGAGCGGATTTGGAATATATGGCCTAATGCGACAATTCAAGTAACCTGCTTTGACAGAACCCGGTAGATTTGGAGTACTGAAAGTCAAGATTATGTTTCGCGTGGGAGTTAAGTTGCCGTCTTTTCTGATCATGATACGTTTTGCATGAGACACACTTTGATCTTTTAGCTCCTGGACAATTTCTTCCTCAGAAACGTTTAATAGATCCCATTCAGAGAGCACTCCCTTGGAAGAATTCAGTGTGTTGTGTGGGGTAACCTGAATTGGTATTCCACTTAAAGAAGTAAGTTGTAGTAGTAACTCAGAATGTCTTGAGTAAGATGTCGCTACTAGTAGATCTGATTGGAGACGTTTAACCATTTTTGGTGAACCTGCAGCGTTTTCTAGGCATCTCTGGATGATGAAAGGTGAGAGCTTGCTCACAGATTGGGATGACAAAGAGTGTATTATGAGGAAAGCTGGAGATTCCTGCTTCCTAGTGTCCTTTTTAAGTCTCTTTGAAAGAGAGAAGTCATGGTCAGTGTCATTGTTATGTTCATGTTGAGAGCACTTCGGCTCTAAACGTGGAAATTCACTTGTTTCCATCTTTGCTCCTTTTAGCCCCGAGGGTTGGTTTTCCCCCCAGGTTACTGGCCCCACCACGTGGAGGCAGGAGCAGTGCCACCAGTGACCAAGCGGTTGTTTAAGTTAGTGGATTTGGTTAGTGATATATATAAAGAATAAGAAAAGAAAGGTGGATTGCCTTTCTGGGTTCTTACTTTTGACTTTTAAAGTGCAGAATTACTTCAAGTAAATAAAATAACAGCTACACTGGAAAATAAAGAAACTATATCACTTTGGAGATCACTCTATAATCACAGGAAGAAAATCGCTTGTCACTATCGCTTGGCACTCGGGGCCTACCCAGTAAGCAATAAATGCACTGAGGAATGGAATGCCAGATTTACTCAGGCACCATACTTACACCTCTGCCATCCTGAATCCTGTCCCTCAGTCCATAAGAGTAGGGATATGGTTGACCCTTATGAACAAACCCATTTGCTGCTTGATGCTGACTGAGCCATCCCAAGACCACCTGTCTTGTGAAATGACAGCCAAAGTGATGTGTTGAAACCTGATCCCTCAAGTACCAGGATCCCTTCTCCAAATTTCCATAGGTTGCAGTGAATGGCAAACATGCCAGGTTCACTATGGTATTAGCCTAGAACAGTGCTTCTCAAACGTTTTTGGATCACCACCCCCTTGGCTGGATCCCCGCCCAGGGTTTTTTTTTAGCCAACCAATATAAAGTGAAGCTAAATAACCGAAATGAATATTTGTCTGTTTGCCTCCAAAAATGTAAATGCAGCCCTGCACATATGCGTGTGAATTATAAAGAAAACTATTTACTGCACTTTATTCCTTCTTCATAAAATATTACAACTACATAAATAAAGTCAGTTATAGTAACTTAAATGAAGTCATAAAAATTAAAGTTAATTACATAAATAAGTCATGATATTAATGGAAATAGTTAATTATATTTTAATATTTAATGCGATGGATGAGCTTGGTGGAGATTTATTAGCTTATCAATATTTGGTTTAATATCTGTAAGTATAAGTCGTAAATCGCCACTTTTAACAACATCCAGACAATTTCTTTGTTTTGTCAGCAATTGAGATACAGCACTAAAACCGGTTTCGACTAGATTGAAAAATCTAGTTGACTAGTTTCGACTAGTTGGAAAAGAAATAAGTAATTTTTTTACAATTCCCCACAATGCAGGATAATGGTCAGGGATTTTCTTTTGTAACCAAAATTCCTGATATGAATTTTGAAATTTTGGCTTCAGTTCAACTTCGTTTTGTAACTCAATCAATTCTTCTACAAAACGTTCACCATCGTCATTATTTAAAAAAGGATTTATAACCCAATCTGGAATTTTCAAATTAAGGAGATCTTCGAACCTTTCCTGCATATCTCTGTGCAACATTTCTAGATGATTACAAAAAGTTAGTAGAGTTTCATCAGCTATTTTTTCTTTTTTCTCTATTTCCAACAGGTTTGAAAATTGATACAATTCACATCGTCCTACGTTGCGCATAAAAAGCTTTAATTTTGAAATAAATGCTGAAATTTGAGTTTTCGCCTTAATAAGAGTTACATCTTCTCCTTGTAAATGTAAGTTCATTGAGTTGAATCTAGTAAATAAATCTGCAAGATAAGCAATATCAGTTTATTTTCTTGAGGTCATTACTAAGGTCATTGTTCCTATCTTCAAAAAACTTGACAACAGTATCAAAGAGTTCATAAAATCTGCTGAGACAGTTGCCTTTTGACAGTCGCCGAACCTCGGAATGAAGTAGCAATCGTTCAAAATTTTCACTGTTTTGATCACAAAGCTTTCGAAATATACGATCATTCAAAGAATGTGCTTTAATTTTGTTTATAGCAGTAATAACAGTTTATAGAGAATTGTGCAGTTGATCACCAAGTTTTTTCACAACTAAATGCTGACTGTGAATGACACAATGAACAGTAATAATATTTGGCACAGCATTTTTTAAATAAGCCATAAAACCCTTGTAACGGCCAATCATTGATGGTGCTCCATCCGTTGCACAAGCAAGTACATTTGTAAGTGAAATTTCCGTCTTTAAAAATCGCCCCTCTGTCGCCCCCTTTCATGCCTAACATCCCCATGGATAATTCAAATGCCCCCCGGGGGGCAATATCGCCCACTTTGAGAAGCACTGGCCTAGAACCTAGGCTAACACCATAGTGAACCTAGGCTGTGAGCATTGAATTCCAGTGATACTAATCTGGAAGACCAGCAGCATCGCCGGCAGGTCCCCTTGCCATGCATAGGTGCCCCATATGGGGTGGGGAGAGTTTAGTGATTATCAATCAAAGGAAGTGCTGATGAACGGGGAATCTCCTTTTGTTCATACCAGAAATTTTGATAACGTTGTCATGCATTGAGTATCCAAGATACCATCAACTGTTTTAAAATGCTGTATTAAATTGTACTGTTAGTGATTTTTGCAAATTAAAATGCTCTTTTTTACCATATTAATCCAAATTAAAATGCTCTTTTTTTACCATATTAATCCAAATTAAAATGCTCTTTTTTACCATATTAATCCAAATGTAGCTCCTAAAAGGAACATGAGTTTGCAAGAGAGTGACAACAGTGGATAGAAAGATGGGAAAGTGTTGTCACTAAAAAAAAAAATCAATTTAAAAATTATAAGCAAGTTTAATGCTGGTGCAAACTTAGATTACATATGTGATTTAGGCCTAATAAAAGTCAGCAATCATTAGTACAAGCAATAACAAGGAAGGATTGCAACAGGTGCAAATTAAAAATACATGTTGCTGTATAGTGAAAAATATGGACCATTTTCTGAGAATTTGTATTGATAGACACACCGAAAAAATGCATTATTTAGCAGGAGGAAATGGGATCCGGAAAAGTTGCCCCCCGCATTTTGCCCCCGGCACATTTCATCTCCCACATTTTGCCCCTAGTAGATAATGAATAGGCTATAGAAATGTAAATAATACACCTAATTTTTTATTAATTCTAATTTATTTTGTTTTAATAGAATGAATCAATCAAAGGTAAAGGTAATCAAATCAAACGTAATCGATCATAGAATAAATGCACATTATTATTGTTTAAAACTCGAAGTTGTTGTTGTTGTGATGGGGGTTTAATGGTGCAAAACGAGCTGCTGAGGCTATAGTGCGCCTATTCATAGGAAAATAGTAAAAATCAAATTTCAGATAGAATCAATTTATGGTTTAATAGAGTGATGTTTTAAAATTTATGATACAATCCAATTTTTTTCAAAAACGAGAAGAATTCGTTGATGTTTGCATCGTCACCTATAATATTTTTTAATGTCTTCGGTTCCGGAAGATTTTTTAGGGAAAGGAGGATGGATAACTCGAAGTTGTATGCAATGCCTATAAGGTAATCAATCACATTACAATTTTGAAAATCTTGGGCTATTCTTTTGATTCTAGCAGAAATTGCAGCATACTTCTTGTTCCGTTAGAAAACCACTCCTGGCTACGCGCCAATAACTGAAGATTGTTACTAGTGGAAAAAATAAGCATGCGACCCGGGAGCAGTTCGTCCTGAGAATCATACATTAAAAACTGTTTAATAGATTTCATAATTGAGAGCTATTAAGTGCTCGATAATTCCTATACAGGTGGGCCTGTATAGGAATTATTAATTCGTCCTGCGAGCTCATCACGCAAAACGGAAATGCGTTAATCGAATATCATAACCAATAGGAAAAATTATAATTGGTCCTTGACCTTCTGGAATGTCCATAAAGAATTTTAAAAATACATTTTAAATAACTTTTTAACTGTATATAATGTAAAAGAAAATGAAAATAATTATGGAATTAAATGTTTATTGCATAAAACAGCAGTTCTTAAACTGTGCACCGCGGAATATTTTAAATTTTTGAGGGAAACACAGCGATACTCGACATCTGTCGGACACCGCACGAACTACTAGCTCGAGGTAGTTCACAGTTTCAGCATTTCTTATTAAGTTGTTTGGACCTAACTACTAAATGAAACTGTTAGTTATTTCTTTTGGTCTGGGTGCACCTTGAAAAAATTACTGAGACATTAAAGGTGCCGTGAACCGAGAAACTTTGGGAACCTCTGACATAAAATACACAATGAAGAAATTACTGTTGTGGAAATATTTGAACAGTGTTGACTTTCTCTTTTCATCAATCAATTTCTGATAGGCGACAACAATCTTCTCTGGGCCCTGGCGAAATAAATATCGCAGAAAACATACCTTTTGTTTGAGGTTCTATGCGATATGAAAGATTTCATCTAATTCTTTTATCGTTATCTCCTTCGCGGTAACATTTTCATCTGGCTCATTTAAAAATTTGAATTTTTAAATGCAAGTCTGCATTGACTTTATTAGCAGGAGACAAACACGTCTTCTTCCTATGGTTGATGGAACACACCGAGGCAGGCAGCAGGCAAACATTTGTTTATTGACCGTATGACTCATGGCAAGCTTAACATGAGATTCAAATCTTTTTCAACTATCGCATAAAAAAAAAAGATCGCGTTATTTGAACTTGCATTATGCGAGGCCTATCTGTATTCTATTATATTATAAATCAACAGGGATTACCTTTATTTTAGATATAGGAAGCTTCTTTTCCAACTCTCCTAGTCCAACTCGCTAATAATTCTTGAGGATGGCGATATCAATTTTACAAAACAGGTGGGAC
This sequence comes from Mastigoproctus giganteus, assembly GCF_048544385.1. Lineage (NCBI taxonomy): Eukaryota > Metazoa > Arthropoda > Arachnida > Uropygi > Thelyphonidae > Mastigoproctus > Mastigoproctus giganteus. The sequence continues at coordinate 57,202,913 of NC_143580.1, forward strand.
ATCTTCCCCACTGTCAGAACTGTAGTGGTCAGACCGTGCGGTCTCAACAATGAGCACTCAAGACTTCTGTCTTCAAACACCATACCTCTGGCAGCAAGGAAACCATTACGTGGATTGGCATAAAATTAGATTTTTGAAGGTCTAAACTGTTTAATAAATATGGACCGATTATTTCTTTTGGTCCTGTAGCTGGCCTTTAGAGTTAAAATTAAGGGTCTACTCATTATCTACTGGGGGCAAAATGTTTCGGGGATGAAATGTGTGAGGCGAAATGCAGGGGTGAAATGCGCGGGGGGCGAAATGTGGGAGGCGAAATGCGGAGGGCCACTTTTCCGTAAACCGGAGGAAATACTCTTGCTCATTTTTTTAATGAGTAGAAAAGACCAAGAGACTTTTGGGGGGTTTTTTTTTTGCATTTTAAAGCACTGTAGCTTACAGAGCATCTGCAGTTTCCTACTCAATTATACTGAAAAGAAAATTAAGGATGGCTCTTCAGCAAGAAAGGCTTATTTCTTGAAAAGGACACCCTCAAGAAGTTTTGTCTTAAAGATGAAACAAGTTAGTTAACATATGCAGTGTGTTACATTTCAGATGCATTCAAATTTTTTATTTGAAATTAATTGAATTTTTTTTTCCTTTTTCTGTGATTAACAGAAGTGAAAAGTAAATATAGTTATCCCCTTATCAGTTAATTACTAAGAAATTATAACTGTCTTAGACCATGAGAGCAGAGGCATGGTTGATCTTCATGAACAAATCCAACTGATCTTGAGTGAGCCATCCCAAGACCACCTGTCTTATGGGATGGCCAAAGTTACACGGGTTGCAACGAAATGGATATTTTAGTAGGATCATGTCTGTTTTAATAAACTTATAGTTATGCATTCTCTAAACTTAAAAACTAAAAAATCATAAGTAAAATAAGGTAATAATAATATAACACAATATGTTAATTATTATTACCTTATTTTACTTATGATTTTTCTTTACTAGGTTTGGCCTATGGAGACTGGTATCAGCTATTATAGCGTTTTGGTGCCTTGATATACGGGTATATATATATATATATATATATATATATATATATATATATATATATATATATATATATATATATATATTTTTTTTTTTTAAACGGGCAGCCAGCCGGTATACATATTTCTTTATATTTATGCGGTATCATTATTATATTTTCGGACACCACATAATAAAATTCTAACATAATATACCATTGAACAGCACATACCTTATGTACTTAGACTATAATCAAATATAATATTACGACGGATGTAATGTTCTATCTACAATAGATTGTATTAATCTGATCTGGACAATATTGCTTAAGATTTTTATTAATTGCTCATATTATAGATAGATATATATATATATATATATATATATATATAATAATAATATAATATATAAAAGATTGTATTAAAGAGTAAAAACAGAAAACATCAGAGAGTTAAATAAACTGGATATGGCAAATGCACCGAAGCGCGCAAAGCAGCAGCAGCAACGGATGCAAATGTAAATATATGTATATTTTAATTAATATGATAAATAAAAGTAAAGATGGCAGTTCGAAACTCCGGAAAGCTTAAAAAATTACATGAAAACGTTAAAAGAAAGTTACGATAGCCTACATCAGATAAAGGCGGGAAAAATTTACTAAACACAGAACTCCGAAACGGGGAATAAAATATGAAATATTAATAAATAATGAAATCTGATGTCAGCAGAATAAATATTGATGCTAAATCAGGTATTTCATCGGGGGACTACACCTGACATAGCATCAACGGACTGCGTTTCCATACTTGCCCATAGTTATGCAAGAGAAAATTTATAAATGTAAATAAACAAATATAAAAATGTAAAAAAAAAAATGTAAAAAAAAGATTTCATTATTTATTAATATTTCATATTTTATTCCCTGTTTCGGAGTTCTGTGTTTAGTAAATTTTTCCCGCCTTTATCTGATGTAGGCTATCGTAACTTTCTTTTAACGTTTTCATGTAATTTTTTAAGCTTTCCGGAGTTTCGAACTGCCATCTTTACTTTTATTTATCATATTAATTAAAATATACATATATATATATATATATATATATATATATATGAATATGCCTAAAAATTTGCATCCATCATGCCTTACCCCAAATTGAGATACATATGTGGGGGGGAACTGAGTAGCAAAGAAGAATTAAAGGGTTCTCAAAGCAAACCACTTATTTGTCAATCCAAATAAATCCTTGTGAGTCTATTATATCATATTATATCATTGTACTACCCTCTCCCGGTATGGAGATATTCAATTTACAAACTGCTTTTTAAGAGTACATAAATGTTTGTAAATTGAAAGATTACCAATAATTAAATCAACACTGCTTCCTAAATTTTTCTTAATTCTATTATCATAATATACATAGTAAAGGAATCTGCGCGTGTGCGTGTGTGTGTGTGTGTATATATATATATATATATAATTTTAATTTATTAACCTTTTAAAGCTGGAGGAGGAGCCTTTGTGGTTTGAAATGTGCACACTTGAGAATAGGGTCCATCACCAGCATCACTAGAGGCACAGATTCTAAAATTGTAGGCAGTTGTCTCTTGAAGTTTACTAACTTTGTGGCTAAAACCTGTTCCATGGTATACAGGAACAAAACTGCAAAGGAGAAAAAGAAATAAACAAGCTGTTGAGAAGCTAATGATTTTTAAAAATATAGTACATCATTGGCACAGATCAGTCACATTATGCATATCAGCTATTAAATGCTTTAGTTCTTAAATATTCTATTCAGATTATAAATAATAATAATGAATAAATAGCATGATTACTGATTAAAGGTGTCTCTAAAGTTAGTCGGTCAGTTGTTTGGGGTTGGTTTCCATCTTGCAGGCTAAAAAACATGTAGAAACTCATGGAAGGGAGGGGAAAAAAAAAAAAACTTAATCCCTTTGCCTGATATCAGCTAACTACAACTTCAACTGACTTAACTATAGCCAGCCCTTCCAAACCCTTCTGAATATGAAGGATAACATTTTACCTATAGGTTTCTTTCTGGTGGAATGGGTTATCAGATATCTAGGTGTCAGACCTGATAAAGTTTCTGTTCTGGGCCTCTTTGCTGAAATGGTGGTGTCTATACTCATGTCGATAACTTCTGGTAGGGATTACGTTGGGGCCCCAGAAGAAAAGGTTACATCATCGGGATTCATAATGATTTTATTTTTGTTCAGTTCTCGGGCTCCCCACCCACCACAGAGCCCAAATGGGATGACCACCACAAGTAATATTATTTCATAATGATTTTATTTTTGTTCAGTTCCCAGGCTCCCCCACCCCACCATGGAGCCCAAATGGGATGCCCACCACCCGTCAAGCAATAGTGCTCAGAAGTGGGATGCCAGGTCTACCCAGACACCATACCCACATCTCCACTAGCCTCGATCCTGTCTCTCAGACGATGAGAGTAGGGGCATGGCATCAACATGGTTGACCCTTGCAAGCAAACCCACAAGAGCTGATTGATCCTGGCCAAGCCATCCAGTGCTATCTGTGTTGTCGAAGCAGGGGCCAAAGTAGTGTGTTGAAGCTGGGCCCCTCAACTACCAGGATCCCCTTTCCTGAATTTCCACAGATTGCAGCACATGGCAAATATGCCAGATTCCTATGATGATAGCCTGGAACCACAGGAAGACTGTGCCATAAGACTCACCAGGGAAACCTTGGTGAGCGAGAGGCCTGAGTGAGTTTCAGTATTTTCAGTATTTACTCTTTTTTTTAAATTTTTTTTTTATTTCATGTGCACTTAAGTAGTAGTGATGAACCTTGCTTTTGCAAAGTATCTGGTGATTGCTGTAGATCTCATTGCATGCAGAAAGCAATTATGTGTAATGTTTGCAGGACATTTACTTTCAGTTTGGACTTTAAGGATACAAATGTCATCTGATCTAATGCTTTTCACTACTTAGCCATCACTGATTGGATCATGCTAAAACAAGGGGACTGTTACCTGTTAGTACATATGTAGGTAGGAAAACTGCTTTAACATCCTTCAAAAATTTTTATATTTTGTTGTCATTTCCCTAGGAACTACAAAAAAAAAAAATTAAATATCTATTCCATTTTGAGACGATTGTGATATTATGGTATTAGTTTGAAAATACTCAAATATATTATACTCGTAATGAAAGTTTCAAATGGAAGTTCTATACATGCTTGGCTACTCATTTACATTTGATACATTTATTAATACAATACAATACAATGTTGATAATTAAGATTATCTATGACAATGGAACCAGCCACAGTAATGATTTCAAGTTTCTAATGAATAATGATTCACTTTCTGGGTGATGTTACTTGATTAAAAATAACATTAGTAGCTTTAGGTCAACTCTTGGATAAATGTAATTATTTCTAAAGAGCCCAAGCTCTGTGTTTTATGGCTAGTTTAATGGGCAGCTGAGATCATAGTGCACCAGTATCCAAGTTTAACTATATTCAATTTATTAAAATTTTAACTTCACACGATTGACAACAGGATCCACAGGCAGAAAAGACAGAAGAAAATAATGCAGGGAAGCATTATTTTCTCAAACAATTTCAATACCTGCATCAAAGAAGTACCCCTTCTTTAATGAGACATTACTGTGTGTTGTTGCGTTATATATATATATATATATAACTAAACAAAACAATTTAATATTTGTGTCATGAACCACAATGTTTTAAACCCAGGGGCTAGCAGCCTTTTCCATTATATATACCGGCGGAATTACTTAGCAAGTACAGGTCACTGTTGGAAAAAAGCCGTGAATTAGGGTTGAATTTGAAAGTGTCTGCAATTCTGCCCAGACACGATAGGAGGGAGTATATGATGAGAGCCTTGTCGATCAATTCGGCCCTGGAGGGATTGTGCAAGGCTCAAGGGGTAGAATTTTTTTCAGCCTGGACTGTACTTGTTAACAGGAGAGATTGCTTCTACAGGGATGGGATACACTTAAATAGAAAGGGTGCAAGAATTTTTGTTGATGCTGTCGAGGCAGAGTTAGGTGGGTCGGAAAACTGCTACTTGGGGGGGATACAAGGACTAATAGATTAACAGTAGCCACTGGCAGAGGTGGAAGTGATTCTTGCACTGCTTCTATTGAAATGAGCAGAAGCCTGAAAAACAAGATGCAGGATATTTCAGAGACTGCTGGGAGTCACTGCGGTACAAGTAAACACATGGGTTGTGTTAGGGTAGCCAAGAATAGAAACAGGTGCATGTATACCTGCGTGTACACCAATGCTAGGAGTTTGGTAAATAAATTTGATGAATTTGAGGTATTGCTCAAAACATCAAAGGCAGATATTGTTGGGATATCAGAGACGTGGTGTCACACAGATATTAGTAGTATTAGTATTAGTATTAGTACTAATACTAATACTACTAATATCTGTGTGACACACAGATATTAGTAGGAATGCGGAACTGGAATATAAGGAATGCGGAACTGGAATTTGGGGAATACAATGTGTATAGAAAGGATAGACAGGACAGGAGGGGAGGAGGGGTTATGCTATTAGTTAAGAAACACAAAGTCCAAGGAAGTGAAGCCAGTCGACATGAATGGACAGGGCAGTGTCGAGTCAGTTTGGTGTGACATAAGCATAGGGAAATCAAAATTGAGAGTAGGAGTGTGCTATAGGCCTAATGACTCTGATGAGTATAATAAGATATTGTACAGGGAAATAGAGTGAGCCAGTAAATCAGAGAGTCTTATAATGGGGGATTTTAATTTCCCAGATATTGACTGGAATTTGTGGGTTGGTCACTCGCACACTAGCAAGGCTTTTGTGGATTTATTGGATGATTGTTTTCTACATCAGCATGTTCGTGAGGCAACAAGAGGGAGCAATACTCTTGATCTGATTATCAGTAGTGATTCTTCATGCATTAAGAATCTGCAGATAAATGAACCACTAGGTGGCAGTGATCACAGTGTGTTGAAGTGGGATTTACTCAAGGAGGTAACTACCATCAGAGGTAAAGGGAAGGGTTTTTGTTTTCGTAAAGGCGACTATGATGGTCTGAGACAGTATTTAAATTCTATACAGTGGGACCAACTGATGATGTTACCAACAGCAAACTCAAAATGGGAAGCATTCAAGGAACTAATCTTGGAGGCTACCAGGCTTTACATACCAACTAAGAAATATTGTTCAAGGTTTAGGCCTAAATGGTTGTCAGATGAACTAATGAGACATGTGGCAGAGAAGAAAAATGCATGGGATACATACAAATTAATGGGTGACATGGAAGCCTATGATATATATAAGTTGGTCTGTAACCAAGTCACAAAGGAGATTAGGCAGGCAAAGGCGGACTACGAAAAATCCTTGGCAAAGGATGCAAAGAAAAACAGAAAAGAGTTCTTTACCTATTTAAACTCAAGAAGGAAAGGGATGAGTCAGATTGGTCCACTGGATATTGATGGTTCAACAGTTGAGGATCCTGCTCAGGTGGCTAACAATCTAAACGAGTATTTTGCATCTACATTCACACATGAGGAGTTATTCAGGAAGGAGAATGATGTAGGTAAAGTAAACATTGGCAGTGAGCTGGATGATTTTGTAATAACTGAGAGGAAAGTGGAGGAGAGATTGTTGAGGATAAACATAAAAAAGGCACCTGGGGTGGATGGGATCTATCCAGTTATATTAAAGGAGGCAGCAAAGGAAGTAAGCAAACCCCTAGCCATAATTATGAGAGCTTCTTTGGATTCGGGGGGGGGGGGGTACCCATAGACTGGAGATGTGCAAATGTAACCCCAATTCACAAAGGAGGATCAAAGGCTGACACAAGTAATTATAGACCTGTTAGTTTAACTTCTGTTCCAGGTAAATTAATGGAGGCACTGGTTAAAGAAGCACTGCAGGATCATCTAGACAAGAATTCAGTTATAGCTCAGACGCAGCATGGTTTTGTTAAGGGCAGGTCTTGCCTGACCAATTTGATTGGATACTATGATATAGTCACAAAAGAACTAGATACAGGGAATAACTTCGATATTATATATTTGGATCTTAGAAAGGCTTTTGATACTGTTGCAAATGGAAGACTGCTGCACAAATTGGAGCAGTGTGGCATTGGAGGCAAATTGCTGCTGTGGATAAGGGGATGGTTGAGTGGCAGAAGACAGAGAGTGGTAATCAATGGACACTGCTCAACGTGGACTAATGTTATTAGTGGAGTTCCTCAGGGTTCAGTGTTGGGTCCGTTGTTGTTTTCGGTGTTTATGAATGATATTGATGATGGGATATCAAGTTTAATGTCCAAGTTTGCAGATGATACAAAGGTTGGCAGGGTTGTTAAGGACACCACTGACGCTATGCTGCTGCAACAGGATCTGGAAAGGTTGAACAGATGGGCTGAGAGGTGGCAAATGAAGTTTAACATTGACAAATGTAAAGTACTACATATGGGGAACAGTAACCCCAGAGCAACGTATCAACTCTGCGGTACTACACTGACAGTGGTGGAGAATGAAAAGGACCTGGGGGTAATTGTGCAGGCAGATATGAAGTTCTCTGAGCAGTGCAGGCGAGCTGCAATAGTAGCTCATGGTGTCTTGTCAATGATATACAGGAATTTTTCTAGCAGGGATAAGGAGGTGATTATTCCCTTGTATAAGGCAATGGTTAGGCCACATCTTGAGTACTGTATACAGGTCTGGAGGCCTCATTTCAAGAAGGATGTAGAGCTGCTGGAACGGGTACAGAGAAGGGCAACAAGATTAGTGAATGGAACCAAGGGTTGCTCTTACGAAGAAAGGCTTAAGTTTTGCAAATTACAGAGTCTGGACACTAGGCACCGGCGAGGTGATCTGATAGAGGTGTATAAGGCTTTGAATTTTTTGAGCATGCTCAATGCCAATGGGATTCTTCATCTTGCTCAGAATAATCAGCTCAGAGGGCATAAATTCAAATTGAGGAAGGACAGATGTCGGATAGATGTGCGGAAATTTGCCTTTGGCCAGCGGGTGGTTGGTTGGTGGAACCGACTTCCATCACTTGTTGTTGAAGTTGATAGCCTAAACAAATTTAAGGCTCAACTGGACAGGTATTTCGAGCGAACGGAGGGGTGAAATGGGAGTGGTGTGTTTTTTTTTTTTGGCTGATGCTGAATAAGCTTGCTTTCTTGCATCATATGCCTCTACTAATGCTAATGCTAATATCAGCAAATTAAGAAATATACAAGGTCAGGAGATAAAAATTTATCATATTTTTTAAAATACATCTCAATTTTAAATAAGATATGCTATGCTAGTGGTGGAATAATTATTTTTATTATAAAATAACACAATGAGTATATAGGGGTACATCAAGATTTGAAGTAAACTTGAAACTAAGCCAGGCAAACAATTAACTAGTTTTCCAAAATTGGTGTTCTGCAAAAAATTATATTACTTTTATTTCTGCAATGCACTGCAACTGATCATTTTCTGATCAATGTTTTAAAATATGGCATTCATAATCCTAAACTTGAAATGAGAAATTTATACAAGCAAGCAGTTATAACATTTGAGAACTATGTGCATTTCAATTATAGGTAGTTTTCAGTAAAAATCAGGATTCTCGTTTTAAAGGTGGTATCAATTTCTTGTACTCTGCTCTATTCAACTATTATATTTGGTGAGTAAAATCTGTCTGTCTGTCGAGAACAAATTGTCAATATTTTTTATATCAAATAGAATTGTCTGGACCAGAAGATGATTATGTATTTTTAAAAAATGTAGCGTGACCGATGAGGCACCCAGAAAGTTCTTCGCCACTGAGAATGGGAATAAGTAACATGTATGTCTCATTCATAATCTAGTTTGTATAACTTTGTCATGTCATTTGTGCCTTACACCAGTGTTCCACAGTTTTCAGTTTCTGTGTGATTTTCCACATTTATTATTTACCTTCCTCTGCCATTTTTGTTGTCAGCAATGCCTACTACTACAATTGACTAGTAGTATAGGTGGTATTGGGTGGAAGATATAATCAGGACTAGATGGTTGTTTTAATGATTTGTCTGCCTGCTGATTAACAAAAATTACTAAATAGTCTGGGACCCAACAGAATCACATACTATGGTATAGCTGGGTACATTGTGCCATCTTTCTTCAGATTTGTTAGAGTGGATGAAGGGTCTGTGAGGTTATTAAACAACTGAGGGAGTTAGTGAAATTAATACTGTGTAACAGATGTTTGTGTTCAATCGTTAATGGCCATCGGGATGGCTTATTATATAATTCTGCTGTATAAATACTACACATTTTTTGGCAATTGTTGTGAAAATGGTTGTACCTAGGGCTCACAATACCGGTTAAAATCTTAATACCGGTATTTCGGTATTTTTAATTTATGAAACTGGGATACCAGTATTCCAAAAAAAAAAAAAAAAAAAACCCCTTTTTCTAAATAAATTTTGATGACAATTAGGTGCAATAATGTAAGGAAAAAACAAGTAATTACTTGAATTCACGTTTTAAATCAAACTTTTATTACAATAATAAATATTCTAGCAAAAATTATTAAACATACAGTTATTCTAAAAACAAAAAAATAAGCATCCACACTACCTGTCCGAATAAAGTGAGCTCTTAAGAAACTCAATAGTGTTATCATTTAAACTGGATATAATTTTGGTACATTTAATTAGTGGCAGAAAACGTCCTTTTGGATTCTGTGCTGGTTGGTGTTTTGTACTGAGATAGTTGTTTATGAGTTGCAGTTTAACACCCCCCCCCCTTATTTCCTCATCTTTAAAAAATCTTATTTCCTTTTTGACTTTTTATGGCACTATATCCGTATTAACGAAAGAAAGGATTGATGGTTAAGCTTGGTGAGGAAACCAAATCTAAGTTGTGGGTGGGGGGGGATTTATTTATTTATTAATCTTTATTTCCCTGTACCTTAGTATTGCTGTCAGTGGTCATTGTTATGATTTTCGGACAGCAGCTCCCCTCAAGCAGTAAGCCCCACAAGCTACTGACTACGTTAAAACATGAGAATTTCCAGGAGCTGCGGGATATTTCCCCTCCCCCCCCACACACACAAGAGTATATATATATATGTGAGCTGTCAGTTTCTCAAGAGTAATTACACAAATTTAAATAAGTCATTTCTCATACAAATTACAATTTACATAACTGGTGTTCATTTACATCTAATCTATTCACATTTCTCATTTAATCTGTTAATATATGCTATCATTTCCATAAAATTTCTCTCAATTAACAATCTCACCTCTCTCTACAGCTTTAAACACTAAACTAATTCAATCTTAATCACTTCCTCATATTTCTCTTAATCACCAATATCAATTCTCTTCACAATAGCAATCCATAAGTCACTAACTTAATGCTAACAATTACATGTAATCTCTCTTAATTTAGCAATATTAATTTTCTTTACAACTTCAACCAATAAACCAACTGAATACTAAGCATTTCCTTATTTCTCGTGTTTCTTCAACTTCAATCTAAAATAATCTCCCATTTCATCTAAGAATCATTTCCAAAACAACACAGTTCAGAGGACTTACCTTCCTTCTCTTTCACGGTGGGATTCCTTCCCACGGAGTGTGGTGATCTCTCTCTCTCTCTCTCTCTCTCTCTCTCTCTCTCTCTCTCTCTCTCTCTCCCTCCCTCCCTCCCTCTCTCCCTCCCTCTCCCTCCCTCTCTCCCTCCCTCTCTCCCTCCCCCCTTTAGTTGAACTCTGCGTCTCTGCTGTACAGCTCTTCCAGTACTGTCTTATTTCAGGAACAGTTCTCTGTTAATAATGAAGGAAATTACTACAGCAGTAGTAGAAGCCAGGGCACTATCTGACTGGCTTGTTATTCAACTTACAGATTAACTTCTAGCACAGAAACATGCCCAGCAGAACCCTTCACTATATAGCTGGACACTACAAGAACTGGACCCGAACTGAACCCAGAACTACCACTGGAAGTCTGCAACCCCTCCGAACAACCAAAAACCCCTCTTTTTGTGAAAGCATCTTATTTATTTCCTTATCATTTATTTATTTATTGAGTTGATTGCAAGTTATAGGCCCTTGTACTACTTTTTTATATACAAGCTTATGTGCAAACCCCACAGGGATTTGCACGCATTTACATATCTTTCCCTATCTAATTTAAACCTGACCCAGTCATGGTGTTATTCTTTAAACTCAATCTTCTTCCTTTGGTGGGAAAAACAGAATATTTTTCCCACACAACAAAATGCTTTCATCTTTTACCTCAAGATCACCTGTTCACAATACCTTTGAACTGCTCCATACCGACACTCTTTCCCAAAATGCACTAAGTGTTGCATCCTCAAGTAACGGTGTAATAGAGGGATTAAACTATTGTTCAGAAGCTTTTAATTTTAACCCTTCCGCACCTGCCATACCACTGTTCACCATATTCCTTAATTGCACTACCAGGCTTACTGCCACTAATGGAAATATTTCCGTAATGATGTTTTTGTTATTCCTTAAGTGCTTTACTTCCACACACAGGCACTCTACTTACTGAGAGAAATATATTTGTAAGATTTTATGTCTTACAGTTTCATGACATTTTCAGGTTTCCGTTGCATTTGTATAACAATCCCTCATTTGCAAATTCAGCAGTATTAATGATTTATTGTTGTCAATTTTATAACCTTTATGTGAATAAATCATGGATAATGATCTTTTAAATTAGTACCGAAAAACTGGCATTTCTGTATCAATACCGGGATTTGAATACCAGAAAAAAATAACCAGGATCCTGGAATCTCAGTATTGTAAGCCCTAGTTGTACCTGAAATGTGTATAGCTCCATCTACATAGTTTCTTTTTTATTTCTGTACATAGTTGCCAACTTCTAACTTTCAAAAAGCTGGAGATCAGGCATTTGTAAGGTAGAGAAAGAGGTTTATAGGCCAAAGTAATAAGTGTAAAAAGGAATTTTTTTTTTTAAATTTCACACTGCAATTGACATTAAATTTCACTAGCAACACATTTTATATTAAAATACAGTGTCATAGAATTTTTTACGAGTACAATATGCTTTTAACCAATAGCTTACTTAACATACATTTTTTTGTCTGTGGATTAATTTCTGCCTGGATATTCAACTGAACATCAACTAATTTTGACTGCTTCAAAAAAAGATAGTATTGCAGACTTTCACCTCTTCAGACATGTTGAGTCAAAGTTTTGTTCATAACAAAGGCCCTGCTGTCTAGGCTTGGCTGTCAGGAGCATACTCAAAGGTTCACCAAAAAGATAACATCTGAACTCAGTTTTTGTTTTTCTAAACTGGCTGAATATTCTCTCAGAGTCAGAAATGCTATGAGAAAATTATAAAATGTCAAATATAATTTAGGATAATTTGTTATATTTCAAGCTTCCTTTTGTCATTTCCCCAACCAAGGACCACTATATATCAAGTCTTTCTTCTTTCATAATAGCACCTGGTATGTTCTAACACTGAAACAGACAGAATTGATGGTGCAAAACATCTAGTGCTTCATCTATTTCTTTATCTTTAACAACACCAATAAGTACTAGAAATTTGCCCAAAAACCAAAAAATTTCAAATTTGAAAATGATGCAATGCCAACTGATGAAAGTTGTGCTAATTACCCCAGGGGCTCACATCTGGTGAGTATGGGTTTGGAAAACCCAGGGTCCTGAGCTGGATATCATCATTCTTCTCTTTCTTGGTGATTCCTGTCTACTTCTGACCCTGACACTCTCTCTCAGGGTAACGCATGAATTTTTTTTTTTTTTTTTGGCTGCTGCACCATAAGCCTCAGGCTTCCTTGAACCATATGGCTAATAATAATAATATCATTTTTCAGTGAAAACCTGTGCCCCATAGTCACATACAGCCATAAAGAATTTCCTCAATGATCAAAAAACTGAATCTTCTCTTGTTTTAGACCTCATGTCTCCGGAAGTACAAATGCCTATGACTAAGGTCATCCTTCTGGATTAGTCTCTGCTAAGGTGACCAATTTTTATTATTATTATTATGCAAGGATACCTGAGGCATATGCTGCACCAGCCAAAAAAAAAATCCTATGTTATGCAGAGAGAGAGCATATGATGCAAGAAAGTAAGATTATGCAGCATCAGCCAAAAAAAAAAAAAAAAAAAAAACTGTTCCCATTTAACCCCTCCATTCGTTCCAAATAACTGTCCAGCTAAGCCTTAAATTTATTTAGCCTATCAACTTCCACAACAAAGGATGGAAGTCTGTTCCACCAACCAACTACCCACTGGCTAAAGGCAAACTTCCACACATCTATCCTATATCTGTCTTTCCTCAATTTGAATTTATGCCCTCTCAGGTGATTATTCTGAGCAAGAGGAAGAATCCCATTAGCACCGAGCATGCTCAAACTATTCAAGGGTTTATACACCTGAATCAGATCACCTAGCAGGTGCCCAGTCTCCAGACTAATTTACAAAAAATTTAAGCCTTTCTTCGTAAGAGCAACCCTTTGTTCCATTCACTAATCTTGTTGCCCCTCTCTGTACTTGTTCGAACAGCTCTACATCCTTCTTAAAATGAGGCCTCCAGACCTGTATACAGTACTCAAGGTGTGGCCTGACCATTGCCTTATATAAGGGGATAATCGCCTTCTTATCCATGCTAGAAAAATTCCTGTATATCATTGACAAGACACTATGAGCTACTCTTGCAGACCGTCTGCACTGCTCAGAAACCTTCATATCTGCCTGCACAATTACCCCCCAGGTCCTTTTCATTCTCTACCACTGTCAGTGTAGTACTACAGAGTTGATACATCACTCTGGGGTTACTGCTTCCCATATGTAGTACTTTACATTTGTCAATGTTAAACTTCATTTGCCACCTCTCAGCCCATCTGCTCAACTTTTCTAGATCCTGTTGCAGCAGCGTACTGTCAATAGTCTCCTTAACAGCCCTGCCAACCTTCGTATCATCTGCAAACTTGAACATTAAGCTTGATATACCATCATCAATAACATTTATAAATACAGAAAACAACAATGGACCCAACACTGAACTCTGAGGGACTCCACTAATAACATTAGTACACGATGAGCAGTGTCCATTGATTACCACTCTGTGTTCTCCCACTCAACCATCCCCTTATCCATAGTAGCAATTTACCTCCAATGCTACACTGCTCCAATTTGTTCAGCAGTCTTCCATGTGCAACAGTATCAAAAGCCTTTCTAAGATCAAAATATATGATATCAAAGTTATTCCCTGCATCCAGTTCCTTTGTGACCACAGTATAGTATCCAATCAAATTGGTCGGGCAGGACTTTCTCTTAACAAAACCATGCTGTGTCAGAGCTATAACTGAAGTCTTGTCTAGATGATCCTGCAGTGCTTCTTTAACCAGTGCCTCCATTAATTTTCCTGGAACAGAAGTTAAACTAACAGGTCTATAATTACTTGTGATCCTCCTTTGTGAATTGGGGTCATATTTGCACATTTCCAGTCCACGAGTACCTCCCCTGAGTCCAAAGAAGCTCTCATAATTATGGCTAAGGGTTTGCTTACTTCCTTTGCTGCCTCCTTTAATATAACTGGATAGAACCCATCCACCCCGGGTGCCTTTTTTATGTTTATCTTCAACAATTTCTCCTCCACTTTACTCTCAGTTATTACAAAATCATCTAGCTCACTGCCAGAGTTTAACTCACCTCTGGCATTCCCCTCTCTGAATAACTACTCATGGGTGAATGTAGATGCAAAATACTCATTTAGTTTGTTAGCCACCTGAGCAGGATCATCAACAGTTGAACCATCAATATCCAGTGGACCAATCTGATTCATCCCTTTCCTTCTAGAATTTACATAGGTAAAGAACTCTTTGTTGTTTTTCTTTGCATCCTTTGCCAAGGATTTCTCATAATCTGCCTTTGCCTGCCTAATCTCCTTTGTGACTTGGTTACAGACCAGATTATATCTATCATAGGCTTCCATATCACCCATTAATTTATATGTATCCCATGCATTTTTCTTCTCTGCCATATGTCTCATGAGTTCATCTGATATCCAGTTAGGCCTAAACCTTGAACAATATTTCTTAGTTGGTAAGTAAAGCCTAGTAGCATCCAAGATAAATTCTTTGAATGGTTCTCATTTTGAATTTGCTGTTGGTAACATCATCAGTTGGTCCCACCGTATATAATTTAAATACTGTCTCAGAGCACCGTAGTCGCCTTTACGAAAGCAAAATCCCTTCCCTTTACCCCTGATGGTAGTTACCTCTTTGAGTAAATCCCACTTCAGCACACTGTGATCACTGCTACATAGTGGTTCCTTTATCTGCACAGATTCTTAATGCATGAACAATCACTATTGATAATCAGATCAAGAGTATTACTCCCTCTAGTTTCCTCCCGAACATACTGATGTAGAAAATAATCATCCAATAAATCCACAAAAGCTTTGCTAGTGTGTGTGACCAACCCACAAATTCCAGTCAATATCTTGGAAATTAAAATCTCCCATTATACGACTCTTTGATTTAATGGCCCACTCTATTTCCCTGTACAGTTTTTTATTATACTCAACAGAGTCATTAGGTCTATAAAAAAAAAAAAAAAAAATTGTTTCTTTGCCTCTTGATAAGTAACTTTTCATTCTACCCTATACTTCTGAATTTTTTTCTGTTTTCCAGAGATCACATGACAGAGTAGGCTGGATGTGCACCTTTGCAATTTGAACAGCATGGTGTTTTTGCATCAGTCTGTTTGCACATGTTCTTTTGACCCACAGTTTGGATAGACTACATATCTTTGACAAGCCATTTGCAAGTGACCAAATTTTTTGCACTTGTATCATTTTATGGGATTTGGAATAAAAGTCCGTACTCGGCAAATGAGATAGTTGGCTTTGATACTAGATGGTAAGATAGGTGTTCCGAATGTCGGAATGATGTTGCAGGTGGGAATTAGATCTCCATCCTTCCTGATTTTCTGATAGAAAACGATATAACTTAAAAAGAAGTTTTATCTCTGTTTTTTAGCAAAGATGTATTTAATTTGCAATAGGAACGCTTGACCTCGAATTTGCTTGTCACCTGGGGGCCGATGGTTGAGTGGGAGAAAACAGAGTGGTATCAATGGACACTACTCTTCATGGACTAATGTTATTAGTGGATTCCCCCAGATTTCCATATTGGGCCCATTGTTGTTGTTTTCTGTATTTATCAATGATCAGACTTAATGTCCAAGTTTGCATATATATATAATACGAAGTTTGGTAGGGTTGTAAATGACAGTACACTACTGCATCAGGATCTAGAAAAGTTGAGTAGATGAGCTGAGAGGTGGCAACTGAAGTTTAACATTGACAAATGCAAAGTACTGCATATGGGTAGCAATAACCCCAGAGTAACATACCAACTGTGTGGTACTACACTCAGGGTAGTGGAGAATAAAAAATACCTGGGGCTAATTGTACAGTCAGATATGAAGTTTTCTGAGCAATGCAGACAGGCTGCAAGAGTAGCTCATGGGGTCTTGTAAATGATATATAGGAATTTTGCTATCAGGGATAAGGAGGTGATCATCCCTTTGTATAAGGCAATGATCAGGACACAACCTTGGGTACTGCAAACAAGTCTGGATGACTCATTTTAGCAAAGATGTAGAGCTGCTAGAAAGAGTACACAGAAGAGCAAAGATTAGTGAGTGAAACAAAAGGTTGCTGTTACCAAGGAAGGCTTAAGTTCTGCAAATTGCAGTGTCTGGAGGCTAGGCACCGCAAGGTGATCTGACTGAGGTGTATAAGGCCTTGAATGGTTTGAGCAAGCTCAATGCTGATGGGATTCTTCCTCTTGCTCAGATTCCACACCTGAAGGGATATAAATTCAAATTAAGGAAAGACAGTTGTAGAATAGATGTGCAGAAATTTGCCTTTAGCCAGTAGGTGGTTGATTGTTGGAACAAACTTCTATCTTTTGTTGTGGAAGTTGACAGCTTAAATAAATTCAAGGCTGAACTAAACAAACTTTTGGAGTGAATGGATGGGTGAAATCAGAAGGTTTTTTTTTATTTTTTTATTGCTGATGCTATATAAGCTTGCTTTCTTGCATCATATGCCTCTACTAATGCTAATGGTTCCAATCAAACTACAAAAAAAAAAATCTCACACATACTGTACTTTAGCTGTGCCTCACATCAGAAGCCGTTATTAGTGATAAATGAATATAGGTATAATGCAGTTGTCGGGTAGGTGTTACATTGCATATGAATCAATATCAAGTATCGTACACATACCTGCCATTCCTATTGGCCATCTCTAAAGTAAAGTATATAAATTCTGGATTCCGGCCTTCTCCCCACCTCAGCTTGAGGCTGTTATGACTTGCTGATAAGCATTCCAATACTGGAGGGCTAGGAGGTAGCCTTAAGGTTGTCAATTTCACATACTGACTGAATGGGCCTTCACCAACACTGTTAGTTGCTTGAATACGTACCCTAAACAAAAATAAAACAAAATAAATAAAAAAATAATAATGGAAAAAAAAAAAAAAAAACAGTAAGGTATAACTATTATCAACTGGCACATTCCACAATAAACTCTACATTTTTTTTTTTTTTTTTTTTGCCTCCATTTATAATTTATTTTTATGATCCTTACAGTATCAGTGACCAGGGGAACGAGTGATTAATAATGAAAAATATTCGTAACGTTCTCAAAGTTGCAGTAGAAAAATATCCCATTGCATGCTTGTGCTTTTAAAAGTAAATTTATTTTTGTAATGGATATAGCCAGTCTATGACACTCAAATCCAGACCTCTTCAAATAAGTGACTAGCAGAAAATTACTATACTGCAGCAGAGAACAATTATACAGTAAAATAAGCTTTCATATTTTATGAACTATGCCTAATAAAGTAGCCACTCTCCTGATCTAGCTATTGCTGGCAGAAAACAATCAGAAATGGAATGTGCCATCCCTGACAACATGCTATTCAACACATATTAATAATTGGCAGTATACATGTTGAATATTTGTTTATATTTCTATATATAAATTTGTATGTCGATATTTAATAATTTTCTCTTCTAAGATGTTATTTGGATTTAAGATATATATATACCTAGCTGCTCAGTTATTAGCTACGTTAGTGTATTCCTTCTTTCTAGCGTAAATAAAGATATGTGCATGTGTGCTAGTTATGCAGAATATATAATATAAAAACATAAATTCAACTACCTGTAAACAGTTTCTGGCATCAGCTCATCTATGCAAATTTCAGGACTACAATCTTCTGTAGTATACAAATAATCCCCTAACTCCACATTATAGTTCAAAATTTCAGCACCATGATTGTCTGGTCCTTGCCAAATTAACTGTACTGAAGTGGCACCAGGAGTTACTATCACTGATGATGATGACACAGGATCTGGGATAGAAGGAGGCATACAGCAAGACACAGTCTCACTGAATGGACCTGCTCCCGCACTATTGATTGCCTAAAAATTTGAAAATAGTCAGAAGTAGAATTCAGTTTAATACTTACAGAAAATTATGTTACATTATTTTATAATATGTTATAATATGTTGAATTTTTATAAAAATTATAAATATTCAACACAACTACCACAAACTACTTATTGCACACACATTAGAGATGAAACTACATGAAACTTCAATTAATATCCGTAGACCATTCCTATTGTCCGATGATTGGTCACTTATATGCATGCGTGAAGAACAAACACTACAACGTAAGACAAAAGTTTCTGATTAATTGTGAGTTACTCTATTCCTGTGAACATGGCGCCCCGAAAAGTTCTAGTCCGACAAGGAATGTAGAGAATAATCCCCCCCATATCCATTAAACTTTTTAGACCCCTAAATTTAACTCTAATGTCAAGCTACAGGACTGAAGAAAATAATCGGTCCATATTTATTAAGCGGTTTAAACCTTCAAAATTTAATTTTATGTCAATCCACGTAATGGTTTCCTTGCTGCCAGAGGTATGGTGTTTGAAGACAGACGGCTTTAGCGCTCAGTGTTGAGACCGAGGGGTCTGAACACTATGATTCTGACAGTGGGAAAGATGTCCCACATGTTTTGTAAAATTGATATCGCCTTCCTAAAGAATTATTAGCGTGTTGGACTAGGAGAGTTAGTTGGAAAAGAAGCTTCCTATATCTAAAATAAAGGTAAAGGTTGTTTCATAATACAATAGAATATAGGAATTATCGAGCACTTAATAGCTCTCTATTATCAAAGTTACTTTATAATATATTATGTAACGTAAACTATTTGGACACTGGGAAAAAAAAAATAACAACAGTTTATAGATCCGATTTTAATATGATACAGAGCAGGAATTGGCGGCAACACCTGCAATTTACAGCACCACACGCAGCTCTCTGATTATATTTGGTTGGCTCCAGATGAAAGTCTTACAAATTCCTAGTTCAATTTAATTGATTTAATTTATTATTATAGAAGTTTTGTTTAGAAAATTCCTGAAAAACATATTTAATTCACTTTACAACCATTCCTCTTTCAATGTTTTAAAATTATAAAGCATTCAATGTTTATAATTTTATAATTTACACACTATTCTATTTCACCTTTAAACACACCATTATCTAGAGCCTGTTCATTTACTCTTTTTAGCACCTTTATTGAAAGAATTTCCATGTATTAACTTTGCCAGTTAGAAGTTCAAGTTCATCGACAAGTAAGGTTCTTTTATTAATTGCCTACTGTCTCTACCATCCCCAGTACACCTTGGATTTTGCCTTTCTTCTTCTTCTAGTTCACAATAAAATCTAAAAGTTTTTTGCTATAATCAAAGGCTTCATGAAATATTAATTGATACAAATAGTTTCTAAAAAAGCTGGGAATATATATCCCAGATTACTGTTTAACTTACATATGTGCTAAGATAACCATACAGTTCTGGTAATTAGATAAAGGGTTATAAAATATAGGAGTTAATTCATGAAACTGTTTTGCAATATATCTGTATACAGTGCACAGTTCTTAATGGTTTGTGCTTAAAGCAGCAACAAAATTTATGTTTCAACGCACCCTCCAAACTTGCATGGATAAAGGTCAACAGCACGAGATCACAGCTCTTTCTTTAACTTTGATAATAACACATGGCGTATGGTCAGGGCTGCAAGGTGGATGAGGAACACAATTGATATTAATGCTGGGTAAGTACCCAATGACAGTATGAGCAATGTGAGTCCTCACATTGTCATGATGCAGCATCCACCCACCTGCATGCAGTTGTGGTCATTTGCAATGAATGTGATCCCACAAAATGTGCAGTATAGTTCTGTATTAAGGTCCCATAACAATTATATGACCTTGCACAACATGATAGTAGACCATTCCTTGAATGTCAAAAAAAAGAGATGATCAAAACCTTTCCTGCAGAAGCCACAACAACTTTTGTTTTTTTCGGCATTGGCAATGATATAGACTTCCAAATGGAGCTTTGTTGCTTACTCTCTGGGTAAAAATGATGAAGCCCCATCTCATCTGCTGTTATTACCTTGTGTAGAACTGCACCGTCCATTGCTGTTTGTTTGTTATTTGGTTTTTAGGAGCATTAGCAACAAAGCCATACTGCTCCAGGGATATGTGGTGGTCATTCCCTGACCTTTCTGCATCCTCAGTATTTGGTGGTCACGGGCTCGAACCCCGGTCTAATCAAGAAGCGTGTGTTATGCACTGCTGCTCCTGCCCACGGAAGCACCACCATCCATTGCAACTCTTAACAAACCCCCATGCGAACATGCTGTTGTTCAAGTGGGAGTAGTCTAGGAACCCAAGTGTGCACAAACACGTGTCATATGCAAATGGTTATGGAAAATACCATGTGCATTTCCTACTGATATTCTCAACATCTCTGCAAGTTCCTTTACTCTTATATGACAATCTTCTCTCACAGTTACAAAAGTAGTGTTTATGGTTTCTGTGGTGAAAGCAATGCTTGGCACTCCAGGACCACCAAATTTTGTAATTGCACTAAATCTTTAAACATTCTAAAGTACTTGAGAGCTGTGCTATGTGGAAGTGTAGATTCACCTTAAGCCTCTTAACATTTCATATGCTTCAGCTGATATTTTCTTAAGACAGAAACAAAATTGAAGAGCAGCTTACTGTTCCTCACATGTCATGGCCATTATTATGCAAGCAAAACTGAACAGGCATAAAATGACTGACTGCCAAGGTCATACCATGTGCATGAGTCAACTGTGCTGTTGCTATGTGATGCAGCTTGTTTGGTCTTAAATTCCACAGCTCAGCTAAAAATAGCAAGCAGTATGGATGTTCATGCAAATGAAGTTAAAAAGCTGTAAAAGTTTGACTACCTTTAGGAAGCTAGAAAAAATTCAGATTTTTAATCATTAATTAATTCGTAATGCAGGTGCTTTATTTTTGTGTAGCACCTATCAGATACCTTTCAGAACTAACAAATTGGATATTCTATAAAACTAGTCCTTAATATTAGTTGCAAACAGCATCTACGACACAGTGGAGGATCATATTTTGTCAATGGAATGAATGTGTGTTTGGTATGTATAAGCCAATAATTAGCCTTACATGCATGATCTCCTCATGTGTTTGAACAAAATCTTGATTTACAAAGTTTGGGCTCTTGTTTTATTTGATACAATTGCTTATTTGCCTTTCCCATATTTACTTAAAGATGTAACTACAGTGGTCTCAGACAGTTTTTAAATTCTATGCAGTGAGCATAATGTATGAAGTTACCAGTATCAGATTCAAATGGGAAGCATTCAGGGATGTAATCGTAGAAGCTACTAGGCATTTAACACCAAATCCAAGAGATCTTGTTCAAGGCTTAGACCTAAATGGATGTCAGATGTATTGATGATATGCATGGCAGAGAATAAAAATGCATGGGATGCATATAAATTATCAGGTAATACAGATGCCTGCAGTAGTCTATACACTAGTCTGCAATCAAGTCACAAACAAGGTTAGGCAATCTAGGGCAGATAATGAGAAATCTCATGAAAAATATGCAAATAAAAGTAGCAAAGACTTCCTTACT
This sequence comes from Mastigoproctus giganteus, assembly GCF_048544385.1. Taxonomy (NCBI): domain Eukaryota; kingdom Metazoa; phylum Arthropoda; class Arachnida; order Uropygi; family Thelyphonidae; genus Mastigoproctus; species Mastigoproctus giganteus. Next base: position 57,225,009 of record NC_143580.1, read on the forward strand.
TATGTAAACACTAGAAGAAAATAGATGAATCACATTGGTCCACTAGATCTGAATGGTTTAATTGTTGAAGAACCTGCTGAAGCTGTTTGAAGAATAATCCGGTTGTTGGCAAACTGAATAGATGCTTTTTATCTATTCAGCTTGTCTAACAGAAAGCTGAGTAATCTATTCAGTTTGTCAAATTCTAACAGGAAGCTGAATAATTTTGTGATAATTGAGAGGAAAATGGAAGAGAAATTGTCAAAGCTAAACATAAAAAATGCAGTGGGGGGGATCTATCCAGTTATATTAAAGGATGCAGCATAAGAGGTAAGCAAACCTTTAGCCATGATTACGAGGGCATCCTGGGATTCAGGAGAGATTCCTATGAACTCCAGATGTCAAAAGGTATCCTTAATTCAAAAAGGGGATCAAATGGTGATGAGTAATTGATCTGTCAGCTTAACTTCTCTTCCAGTGAAAATAATGGAATCACTGTTGAAAGAAGAAATGAATAACCATCAAAACAGGAATGCAGTTATACTGCAGTCAAGGCATGGATTTATTAAGGGGCAACCTTGTTGGGAAAATCTGATTGGATATTGTGACAGTAACAAAGTGAATGCAAAAAATTATTTTGACATCATATACTTGTATTTCAGAAAGCTTTTGATACTGTTGCACATAAAAGACTGTTACACAAATTGGAGCAGTATGGCATTAAGGGCAAGTTACTTCCACGGGATGTTTGAATGGGAGAAAATAGAGTAGTTATTAATGGGCACTGCTCTTCTTGCACTAATGTTATTAGCAAAATCCCCCAGTTCAGTGCTCATCCCATTGTTTTCTATATGTATTAATGATAACCGACAAAGGCATATCAACACTTAATGTCTAAGGTTGCAAATAATTCGAATGTTGGCAGGATTGTTAGTGACAGAAATTAGGGTATGCTACTGCAAGAAGATCTAGGGAAATTTGGCAGACAGGCTGAGAAGCAATTTAAGTTTAATATTGACAAATGAAAGTTACTGCATAAGGGTAATAGAAAATGAAAAAGGTCTAGGGGTAATTGTGCATTCAGATATGAAGTTCTCTGAGCAATGCAGACAAGCTGCCAGGACAGCTCATGTAGTTTTGTCAATGATATACAGGAACTCTGCTAGGTAAGGAGATGAATATACCACTGTAGAAGGCAATGATCAGGCCATATCTTGAGTACTGCATACAGGCCTATTGGCTTCATTTTAGGAAGGATGTAGATACATTGAAATGGGTGCAGAGAAGAGTGATGAGATTGGTGAAGGGAACAACAAAAGGGTGATCTTACCAGGAAAGGCTTCAGTTCGGCAAACTGTAGTGCCCGGAGACTAAGCATCTGCAGTCAGATCTGACTGAAGTGTTCAAAGCTTTGAATGGATTGAGCAAGCTCAAAGATGATGGAATTGTTCCTCTTGCTCCAACTACACACAAGGGGCATAAATTCAAATTGAGGAAGGATTGTTGCAGGATAAATGTGTGGAGTTTTGCCTTTAGCCAGCGAGGAGAGGGGGGACTTTGATTGTTAGAACAAACTACCATCTGGTGTTGTAGAGGTGGGTAGTTTGAATAAATTCAAGGAAGAACCAAACTGTTGGGGGTGGAGGAAGAGTGAGGGGACAGGTGATAAGAGAAGTGTTGGTTTTTTTTTGTTCCTTTTTTTGGCTGATGCTATATCTGCTTGCTTTCTTGCATCATTTGCCAATGGTAATACTAATTTTGTTTTCATCCGCTTTACTGTCTTTCTTTTCCTGAAACACTGTTTTCTTTTTAATTAAAAGATTCCCACTTTATATATATATAAAGAGAGAAAAAAGTGAGGGAGCTAGAGAGTAACAGAAGGTAACTATCACTCTAGTTCCCTCACTCCCCCTTCCCACTTTATGGCCCATGCTCTGCATCCAGCATTTGCTATCTTTGACTGCACTCTATTTCCTCTTTTTGCCTTCTTGTTTCCACTTTCTTGTAATTCTGTTCAACACACACACACACACACACACACACACACACATATATATAAAAAACAGGAAAAATAATAGTAATAATAAAATTCAAGCCAGCAGTATGGCAAACCAATAGATAGAAAAATAGATTGAAATTAAAGGTGTAAGTGGGGAGGAGGGTTAGGTAGTAAGACAAAGTACTGTAGAAGTTATGCTCCAAATAATTTAGAATAAAAAATCGAATTAAACAAAATTTAGCGGCACCCCCAGCAGCACCAGGTCCAAATTGTGTGAAATATCACTATTAACAGTCAGAAACCAACTACAATACAAAATTAAACTAAATAAAGACTGACCATTATGCCCCATCTCATCAGAGGACCACGAGGTCAATAATGGTCAGAGAATTACAGCATTTCGAACACTGGACAAATTGTCGCAGAGGTGAGTCGATCAAAAGATCAGCTCCCTATCCATTCGATAGATTGACACGCCAGTGCAAAGATTTGAACAGTGGTGGTCCTTATGCTGTGAAAAATATAAATAGGATAGATAATAGCACTCATATGGAAACAACCACACTACTGACAAGATTAACATAAAACCAGATTTAAATAAACAAAAATTAAGCTATAGAGGGCAGTACAGGCACAGCGTTAGCATATTGCCCGCTATACTATTATTCTTCCTTATGGTCTCTATCGGGTCGGCTATGATGTATACGTATACTTTTTACATGTACATCATAACAGAAAGAGAGACCTGGCTTATGCGATGGCTCCTATGATTTTCGCTGCCGACCCCCTGACAAAGTAGTTAAAAAGTCCTAAGACCCACAGCTTTAGGTATTTACAATAATTATAAAATTACAAAGAGAGGAGACAGGCATAACATCAGCAAGTTTTACCTTTCGAGCATCATTGCCAAAATTAACTCTCCAGCTGATAAGCACGCTACTGCGGAAGTTGAGGGCTGTGGAGATTTAGAAGGGTTTTTCCCCAACACATCACAAAATTTCTCTGCAGCTGCAGAATCGGCACTGGTGACTTCAGAGCATTCTTTAATGTTTTGGAAACCAGCACGATGTTTCAACCTATTAAACCACCCACTGCTTGCCATGAACTTGGTTTGGGGTTCACCGTACTTATCCTTAATATCTTCATAAATACTTCTTGCCTTTGCTTGAATGGCCATTCGACTCAGGGGCACTTGCTTCTGAATCTGATTTTCCATCCGTATTATTAATAGCTTTTCCATCTTTGATATAGCACCTGAATGCTGTTTTGTGATTACTGTTGATCTTAAATGTGTTGATCCTTTAACATGTTTTTTTATACGTGCACTGTCCCTTATAATAGTATTCACTGTTGAAGCAGTGAGACCTAATTCCTTTGCAATAGATGACAGACTTTTTCCTGCTTTGTACTTCTTAATCATTTTCATCTTCATTTCTAAATAAATTTTGTTTTGTCTCCTATCACTGCCAGCACTTGCACTTTCCATTGGTCCCTTTCCCTTCACCATTGTTATAAGTAAATGGGAATGAAGAGAAGATTCTGAAAATTTATTTATGTTTTTTCGTTCCTGTGATCACGACATATGGTCGAAAAGCACTGTCAGCTTCAGGAAGGAAAATCGTTTTGCAAATTTTTCATCAAATTTCTTTTAATTAATTAATTTAATTTTTCATTGCGTTAGATTGATTTTTAATTATTTTTTATTGTAATGTAAGATTTTTGATTTTTTCATTTTAATTGTTGCAGAGCATCACACGGAAGTGTTCTACATATTATATTGAGGTAAACTTCTCTTATTATTTTACAAATTTATGTTTTTTATATGATTGAAGATTTCGGTGAAGGGGAACTCATTTCACCATAATACCATACCATAAAAACTCACAGAATTCGTTATCAATATTATCACATATGCAATAAGATCGCATTTACTACCTGTTTTTAATAGATTGTGCTAATAGAAAAGTCCAATAAACCGGAAAGTGCAAGTTGTTTTTATTGTTTTATGGTAGTGACCTCTAGAAATATGTTTTAGAAAAATATCACAAAGGTGTTCAAAATTGAGTCTTATAATGGAACATATGATAATGATGACAGTGTAGTGCAATTTCTATTATAAAAATAGACCATTTAGAGAGATAAATAGCTGTTATATAGCAAAAATTTCAACTTCTGAGGTCTTGAAACGAATTGCCAAAAAAAAAAAAAAAAAAAAAAAAAACGAATGTGTTATCGGGTTCACATTACGATATTTTTAAGATACTGCCATTTATTCCTACGAGATGCAAAATACATTTCCACAATTTTTTTAAGTTTGCACCAGCCGGCAAAAACTTATGTAAAGTCGAATTTCCGAAAGTCGAGTATTATGTAAGCCAGTGAGCGCCTGTATATTCATAATTGCATTAAATTATATTACTTAATATATTAAGTAACATAATTTAATATATTTTACATTTAATACTAAATTTTTAAATACCATACCTTATTTAATAATATACATGTAAAATTAAGCCAAAATTAACTGCCACCCTCCATGATTTGATTTGATTATGATTTTATTGGCACATTAGCATCTAAGGCTATTATGTGCCAGGAGATACTACCCTCCATGTTACTTAGTGACAACCTATAAATATTGAGTGGAATTACATTTCATAAGCACTTCATAAACTAACTGAATTAAGTATGTGGTATAACAGTTTTATTATTTGATTAATCTACAAAACTTTGCAAAGAGATCTGATACATATTCATACGAAGTGAACTGCAAATGATCCCTTATAACTGATGTTTTATGTAAATCTAAGTGATACTGAAATATTGAACAGCTAATGTTTAAATAAGCTTTTATAAGAGAGTGCAAACAACATTAAACTTTACAATTCAAAGCTTACCTGAACCCTAAAATAGTAGCATGTTGCAGGAGAAACACCTTGTATTTCATAGCTTTGATTTGAACCCTCGTAAAGCTGCAAAATATTCATCTATTAGTGCTAATTAATAGTGACTGAAGATACTGAAAAAAAATAATTAACGTGGCATGACCATGAGATTATTAAATATTGGACTAACATAAAAACTATTAACTCTAGTTGGATACAGTGATTTGTACATGTGAGTGCGAACTTTTCTTTTTTAAGAATTTCATATTGGACAGTAGAAATAACAGTAATGATTAGCATATGTACTGTTATCATATAAATGGAAGCAATATTAGAAATGAATAATAACCTAACCCATACAAATTCTAAATACATTATACTAACTAACTAACACTAATTATGCTGATACTTGGCTATCTACAGAGCAATGCCATATAAAGAAAGTGGTTAAAGATAACAATGATGTTTTATTTAAATAGTTCTGTGTGCAAGGTAAGAGGTGATTTACTTTTTTTAACCAAAGGTAAAACCTTTAAAGTTTTGCTCTTACTCTTTCTCTAGTATGTAAAGAAAAAAGCACAAAGAATCTTTATGTCCTTCATACACTTAGTCTGTAGTGAGATATACTCAAGAAAGATCGATTTTCAATAAATCCTGATGTCCATTTATTAGGGTGATTGATGGCATGCATATTACGAGAATAGCAGAAATGCTTAAGCCGTAAACATAAATGGCATTGGAAACTGTTGGTGGTATCTAGGCTGCTACAGAATTTATCCATAGGGGGGAAGGGATGTTATGTTTAGAATGGATCCCTGTGGTGTCTTCTTGGGCAAAAAAAAAAAAAAAAAAAAAAAAAAAGGCAGACAGACAGAGAGAAAAGACTGTACCCATACCTGAAATATTCAGTCAGATAAACAGTTTATAAATGGAGGTGGGGGAATGGTCTTCTCTCAATCCAAATTTATGAAGGTCTTTTATAATAGTTCAAATCAACAAACCATATCATGTACTTTTTTTGATATCAAAGAATACTAAATAAGTGTTCTAATTTTATAAAAAGCATCATGGTTTACTCATTTCCAGTCAAATTAATCAGTCTAAGGTGGATTGGCTTCACTGAAACCCACACTGAATGGATTTCTAGAAAGATTTGTTTCCAAATATCACACCAACTAAGCATTCATTCTAAGACTTTACAGATGCAACTAGTTAATGCTATAGGGTGATTTATGTAGAATTTTTGGCTCCTTTCCAGGCATAAAAAAGCTAGAACTGCCTTGCAGCACGAATACCCCTCAAGAAATGTTTGATTGTACAAGTGTAATAAGTAGTCATTGGCTGTTGTTGACAGATGCTTTAGTATATCATAGGGAGGGGATGGTGGCTGGCCCTAATACACTAAATATAGAAAGGGAAAGTGCAATCTGCAGTTCTTACTTAGAAAATGACTGGTTATGAAGTTCAAGAACCTTGGAAGAAAAATTAATTGCCAGTTTTTCTTCTCTTTCCCTGACAAGGTATTCTTTGAGGAAAGAAGTCCTTGCATAAATCTGCACAAAAGTCTCTCCCAAAACATTAAAAATTGCAACTGTTAAGCCATTATGTTCAAGGATTGATGCAGGGCATGAAGATGCCCATTGTAACTAGTGTAACAATTCAGATTCTTCAACTGTTATTATTATTATTATTAAGTTTAATTTCACCCCCTGTACAGCTGGTTGGCTAGAAGGGTGTGCATAGAATTTTAAAAACATATTTAGATTTATAAAAACATAATTAGAAAAATTACGGGTTTTTTTTTTTTGTTTTTTTTTATACTGGATTATATGTAATGTTACATACATAGAACAGATATCTGAGACAGAGAGAGAGACACACAATCAGGGACAATAAAACATTTAATGTTATTCTACTCATTTTACACTTCATATGTAAAATCAATCAATTTCAGAAAATCCAGCTTTATAAATCCCAGAAACGTTAACGTTTCTTTATCTTAATTTAATTAACAATCAAAACCAATATTCAGCATAAAAGCCATAGTTAACATATTAGATGAAGGAATACAATACAAAGGAATACAATACAATAAGGAATACAATACAATACAATACAAAGAGAATAAACAAACAAATTATGGTCTCCAGTCATCAGTTAATGTACCTATTCCTCTGTTTTAAGAAAGAACCAGAAAGGTTCAAGAATGCTACCAAAAATTTCTTCTAAAAAAAAAAAAGATCACTTAGTAGTTTTTTAGAAGAAATTTCTGCATAGAAAAAAAAAAAAGAACCTCTAACAGTGCAGAAACAATTGTTGTTGTTTGGTTTTTTTAGGAGCATTAGCAACTAAGGCCATATTGCTCCGGGGATATGTGGTGGTCATTCCCTGACCTTTCCGCATCCTCCGTATTTGGTGGTCACAGGCTCGAACTCCGGTCTAATCAAGAAGCATGTGCTACGCACTGCTGCTCCTGCCCACCTGGCTACAGAAACAATTAGACACATTTAGAAGTCAGAACTCTAAATCTTCTCTAAGTCTTTCCCTTAAGCTCCATTGACAAGTACAATGACTTAATTATTCCTAATGCATTTTAACTTGAAGCACCACTTCAAATTTTCACAACTCATTCGCTACTGAAACCAAAATCCACATAATGATACCAGAATATCTACATTAATAATTGCTTTAACAGTTAATGATCTCTCCTTGTAGCAACCAGCTGTTATAAATGACAACAGTTTACACTAGGCAGTGATGAAGGGTAGAGATAGCATGTGGTTAAGCACAGCTTACTTAAAAACAAAGTTATGACAGCATAATTTTACCATCTTTTTTTTAAATTAAAAGTTAGTAAGTGAGCAAATATTCATCTCAGTTAGAGTACAAGGAATATATAAAAGTACAAGTAAATATAGGTTTAATTAACACAATGTTGTTGTTGTTGTTACCGTCAGTTTGAGTTATTGGTGCAATAGCAACTAAGGCCATAATACAATTATTGCAATCTTAAATGTCAGAGGTTTGTTCTATTAACCCACTGGAGGGTGTATAATGTTTTGAAATATCATCATGGACATGGGGATTGAGATAATCCCTAATTTTAAACTCATTTGAGGCCATTTTTCAATATTTCTTTTTTTTCCTCACACTGATTACCAAACTATATGGGGGGGGGGGATATCATTTTCATATTACTAATAGCTTTTTTAAATTTTATGATTCCTAACAAAGGTAGATTCTTCAGCCATCTTTACATTTCAACTTTAAAGCAAATGGCACAAAAATAAAAATAAAAAAATTCTCACTGAATATTTTTTTCCTGTTAATAAAGAATTAGAATATCTAATATCACATTCATGTCTACAGTAGTTATTTTTAATAAAATTTTTAAATATATAACTTTCAAAACAATTAGGGCATTGTGTATTCTTGTATATTCCATCTGCCATTAGATCAGTCCCACATGGATATAACCTGCTGATTCTATGCTTCTACTTATACTGGAGAATGCAGCATCAGAGAGTGCTGAAAGTGAAGTTTCTGAAAATGAAACTGAAGTCTACATGCCTGGAGACACCGAGTCCAGCCTCAACTGTTTTCACAGCATGAACTCAATGATCTGATAAGAGATTTAAATTTACCAAAGGAATCTGCAGAACTCCCTGGTTCTAAACATTTTAAGTCAAAATATTTTCTAGCACAAGGGACATTTTTCTCATGGTACAGATAATGAGAACTAGTCTTCTACTTTTCTGAGGACAATTCTATGGTTATTTCCAATAATATAAATGACTTAATGAACTAATTAGTTACAATACTACACAGTAGAGCCCTTATTGACTCATCAAAGAGGAATCTCAAAGGCGTATGGCTTTACAATGGAAATAAAAAAATATGGGTCAATTCCAGTAGCCCACTCTGTGCATTTGAAATAAACAAATGAGAACTTGAAGAAGCCATTGAAAATATTAAGTATGAAGAACATGGCTGGTTGGTCTATGCTGACTTTAAAATGATAGTTAAACTTGAACAGCAATCTGGAACTATAAATAAAAGAGAAAAACAGGCATGGGTTAGTTTCAGGTCTGTTGCTGAAAAAAATGCTTTGCTTTTTGTGTGAGTGAGACAGTCAGGCAAGGAGTCAGCACTGGGATGTCAAGGTCTGGCCAAAGAGGACCAATTTATTGCCTGGATCAAAGAACATAGTTCATAAACCACTGGTAGATACCAAAACTACCCTACTTCCACCTCAAACTGGATTTGATGAAAGTTTGTAAAAAAACTTTACCTCAGGAAGGTTCCTGCTTCAACTACCTTTTTGCTAAATTCCCATCAATCACCCAAGAGAAGCTAAAACAAGCTATTTTTGCAGGACCTCAAATTCACAAACTGGTGAGGGACTGAGATTGAGGGAACTATAAATAAAAGAGAAAAACAAGCATGGATTGGTTTCAGGTCTGTTGCTGACAATTTTTTAGGAAACAACAAGGATCCAGACTATAAAATTTTAGTTGAAATTATGTTGGCAAACTGGTCTGCAACATGAGTGTCATGGTACATTTTTAACACTCCCACATCGACCACTTCACAGAAAATCTAGGAAGTATTAGTGAAGAACAGAGTGAGAGGTTTCACCAGGACATTAAAGACATGGGGATGAGGTAACAGAAGAGGTGGAATGTCAATATGATGGCTGACTATTGCAAGATGCTGAAGAGGGACTGTAAAGTAGAAAGAGCTTCAAGAAAAGAATATCTTTCCAGATATTGACCAGAACTTGTGGATTGGTCACTCGTACACTAGCTAGACTTGTGTATTTATTTGATGACTGTTTTCTACAACAGCATGTTCGAGAGGCAACCAGAGGGAGTAATACTTGATCTGATTATCAGCAGTTATTATTCATGTATTAAGAATGTGTAAGTAAGTGTTCACAGTGTACCCATGTGAGATTTATTTAAATATGAAACTACCATAAGAGGTAAAGGGGAAGGGTTTTTGCTTTCATAAAGGCAATTATGGTGGTCTCAGAGAGTTTTTAAATTCTATACAGAGGGATCAACTGATCATGTTATGATCAGCCAATTCTAAATGGGACGCATTCAAGGAATTAATCACAGAAGCTACTAGGCTTTTCATACCAAATGAGAAATCCCATTCAAGGTTTAGGCATAAATGAATGTCTAATGGACTAATGGCACTTGAAGAAAAATGTGTGCGATGCATATAAATTATATGGTGACACAGAAGACTATGGTAGATATAAGCTAGACTGTAATCAAATCACAAAGAAGATTAGGCAAGTAAAAGCTTATTACAAGAAATATTTAGCAAAGGATGCAAATAAAAACAGCAAGGACTTCTTTACTTATATAAACTCTAGAAGGAAAGGGATGAATCAGATTGGTCCACTTGATATCAATGGTTTGACCGTTTATGATCCTGCTCAGGTAGCTGACAAATTCAATGAGTAGTAGTAGTGGTGGTGGCATGTGATGCAAGAAAGCAAATGTATCAGCTTATGCAGCATTAGCCAAAAAAAAAAAAAAAAAAACACACACCATTCCCTCCAAATGCCTGTCCAGTTCCTCCTTAAATTTATTCAACCTATCAACTTCCACAACGACAGATGGAAGTTTGTTCCAGCAATTAACCACCCGCTGGCTAAAGGCAAATTTCCGCACATCTATTCTACATCTGTCCTTTCTTAATTTGAATTTATGCCCCCTTAGGCTCGTAATCTGAACAAGTGGAAGGATCCCATCAGAATTCAGCGTGCTGAACCATTCAAGGCCTTATACACCTCAATCAGATCACCGCGCAGGTGCCTAGTCTCCAGCCACAGCAATTTGCAGAACTTAAGCCTCTCTTGATAAGAGGATCCCTTCATTCCCCTCACCAATCTTGTTGCCCTTCTCTGTACACACTCAAGTAAATCTACATCCTTCCTAAAATGAGGCCTCCAGATCTGTACGCAGTACTCAAGGCGTGGCCTGACCATTGCCTTATACAGAGGGATAATCACCTCCTTTTCCCTGCTAGCAAAATTCCTATATATCATTGACAAAACTCCATGACCTGCCCTGGCAGCCTGTCTGCATTGCTCAGAAAACTTCATATCTGACTGCACAATTACTCCCAGGTCTTTTTCATTTTCTACCACCTTAAGTGTAGTACCACACAGTTGGTACGTTTCTCTGGGGTTACTTCTACCCATATGCAGTACTTTGCATTTGTCAAGGTTAAACTTCAGTTGCCACTTCTTAGCCCATCTGCCCAAATTATCTAGATCCTGTTGCAGTAGCATACTGCCATTACTGTCATTAACAACCTTGCCAACCTTTGTATCATCTGCAAACTTCGACACTAAGCCTGATATACCTTCATCAATATCATTGATAAATATACAAAACAACAGTGGACCCAACACCGAATCCTGTGGGACTCCCCACTAATAACATTAGTCCAAGAAGAGCAGCACCCATTGATTACCACCCTCTGTGTTCTCGCACTTAACCATCCTTTTATCCATTGTAGCAACTTACCCTTAATACCATTCTGCTCCAATTTGTATAATAGTCTTCCATGCGCAACAGTGTCAAAAGCTTTCCTGAAATCCAAATATATGATATCAAAATTATTTTTTGCATCCAGTTCCTTTGTAACCACATCATAATATCCTATCAAATTTGTCAGACAACACTTTCCCTTAACAAACCCATGCTGTGTCTGAATTATTGCTGCAGTCTTGTCTAGATGATCCTGCAATGCATCTTTAACCAGCGACTCTATTATTTTACCCGGAACAGAAGTTAAACTAACTGGTCTGTAATTACTCGTGTCACCCTTCGATCCCCCCTTTGTGAATTGGGGATACATTTGCACATCTCCAGTCCGTGGGAACCTCCTGTGAGTCCAAGGATGCTCTCATAATTATGGCTAAGGGTTTGCTTAGTTGCTTTGCCGCCTCCTTTAATATAACTGGATTGATCCCATCCACCCCAGGTGCTTTTCTTATGTTTAACTTCAACAATTTCTCTTCCACTTTGCTTTCAGTTATTACAAAATCATTAAGTATCCTGCTACAATTTGATAACCTTCTGCCATTTTCAAACCTTAATAATTCCTCATGTGTGAATGTAGATGCAAAATAATCATTGTTTGTTTGCTATCTGAGCAGGATCATCAACAGTCGAACCATCGATGTCAAGTGGACCAATCAGATTCAACCCCTTCCTTTTAGAGTTTATATAAGTAAAGAAATCCTTGCTGTTTTTCTTAGCATCTTTTGCCAAGGATTTCTCATAATCTGCCTTCGCCTGCCGAACCTCCTTTGTGACCTGATTACAGATTAACTTATATCTGCCATAGGCTTCTGAGTTTCTTGATAATTTATATGCATCCCATGCATTTTTCTTCTCTGTTACGAGTCTCATTAGTTCATTTGACAACCATTTAGGTCTAAACCTTGAACAATATTTCTTAATAGGTATGAAACTTTTAGTAGCATCCACGATTAATTCCTTGAATGCTTTCCACTTAGAATTTACTGTTGGTAACATCGTCAGTTGATCCCACTGTACAGAATTTAAAAACTGTCGGAGACCACTGTACTCGCCACGAGTATTTTGCATCTACATTCACACGAGGAATTCTGGAGAGAAGTGGAGGCCAGAAGTTTATCAAACTCTAGTAGGGAGTTAAATGATTTTGTAATAACTGAGAGGAAAGTGGAGGAGAAATTGTTGAAGTTAAATTTAAGAAAGGCACCAGGAGTGGATGGGATCTATCCAGTTATATTAAAGGAGGCAGCAAGGGAGGTAAGCAAACCCTTAGCCATAAATAATAGAGCATCCTTGGATTCAGGTGCAGTTCCTACGAACTGGAAAAGTGTATCCCCAATTCACAATGGGTGACATGAGTAATTATAGACTGGTTAGTTTAACTTCTATCTAAAGTCAAACTAACTGGAGACTAGGCACCTGCAAGGTCATCTGATTGAGGTGTATAAGGCCTTGAATGGGCTGAGCATGCTGAATTCTAATGGGATTCTTCTGATTGCTCAGATTACGAACCTGATGGGATATAAATTCAAATTGAGGAAAGACAGTTGTAGAATACATGTGCAGAAATTTTCCTTCAAGGAGGAACTGAACAAACTTTTAGAGGGTGGATGTGTGAAATTGTTTTTTTTTTTTTTTTTTTTTTTTTGGCTGATGCTACATAAGCTCATAACACTTGCTTTCTTGCACCACATGCCTCCATTACTACTACTACTGTTCCAGGGAAAGTAATGGAGTCACTGGTTAAAGAAGTAATGCAAGATCATCTAGACAAGACTGCAGTTATAGTTCAGACACAGCATGGGTTTGTTAAGGGGCAATCTTGCCTGACCAATTTGACTGGATATTACGGTGTGGTCACAAAGGAATTGAATGCAAAAAATAATTTTGATACCATATACTTGGATTTCTCAGAAAGCTTTTGATACTGTTGCACATAAAAGGCTGCTGTACAAACTGGAAAGTTGCTGCTATTGATAAAGGTATGGTGGAGTGCTTTTTTTTTTTATATTATTATTATTATTTATTTATTTTTTTGCTAATGGTACATAAGCCTGTATCCTCACATCATTCTGCTAATACAAAATGCATTTTCTGAAGTTTTAAGTTTAAGATCCAATTTTTAATTTTTACATTTTGAATTTGATTACATTTTAGTGCCCAAAAATCTGGGCTTTAACAATGATATTCAAAATCCTATATTAAAATAAGTTTGGGTTTAAAGATTTTACATGCACATAAGTACTGAACACGATCAGTGTGAAAAATATTTTGATTAAAAACTTTCACTATACTTGCAATATTCCAATATGAAAAATTAAAATCAAGCCTACAATATTTCCAATGAAAATCACGCCTACAATAAGTAAAGTTGTTTACCAGTGTGAAATCTTGATCTTCCACTCTGCTCCATTCTACACAGTAATCGGTAACTGCAGCCCCATTGTTAACAGGTTCTTCCCACATCACTGTGGCAGCATATGATGTATGACATAAAACTTGGGGATTTCTGGGAGCATCAGGAGGACCTGCTCCACTTACTACCTCAAGAGGATCTGACCAGGGTCCAGCCTATAAAAAAAAAATAATAGTAAAAATAATATATATATATCATTTCAGACCTTTTCCCAGAACCTTGCAGCTAAGCCCAGTCAATATTTTATGTTTATTTATTATCTATTACACACATAGAAACTTTTTTTTTTTTTTTTTTGGTAAATTATGTAAACAGGCTTCATTTTATGCCCATTGAAGAGGATCTCTAAAGAATTAACAGAGCTGATTACAGTGTAGTGAGATGTTGCCCTTTCCTTCATTTTCATTAGATCTAGCTGAGACACAGAAGCTTCTTTGAAGAAGCACTTTTTCAAATTTCAATGTTAAAAATCTTAGTCAGATGAAACAAGATGACTTTCCAAATCAACTGCATTTTATTCCAATGCAAGGAACAAAATGCTGTCCATGTCTGCCAAACCCCACTTACTTTTTCTGACAAAATCCCAATTATTGGTTGCCCCAACCATTGCTCATATCAGTTGTCCTAACTTCTCAGAATGTGGCTGCATAGGTTTTATGGACACCAGTAACGTTGTGGAACGGTAATCCCTTTCACCCTTAATTCGCACTTTCTAATTACCTAAATTGCCTAAAGGCCAGAGCTGAGAACAATGCGTACAAAGTTGCCTAATCCATTCATTCCATGGAAATTATTTTAACAGTTTCCGTAGAAACCAAGGGGAATTTTTAAAAAAATCGCTATGAAGAAATTCGTTAAACAGTGGTCCGACTGGAATTAACTCAAAAATGAAGCAATTTTAAAATACAGGCAGTTCTCGCTTTACAAGTTTTCGCTTTATGAGCTCCCGGGTTTAAGAATTTTTTTTCCCCCCAAGTGTCAACAAATCGAAAATATGAACATTAATTGCAAAAAATGAATGTTAATCATTCATAAATACATAAATACCGCATTCCAAAACACGTGCGTAGCTATGCAATACAATGTACCCCACTTTACAATATTAATCAGTTCCAGAGACACCATCGTATCGTTAAAATGCCGTAATGTGAACCCAATAACACATTACGGCAATTAATAATTCAACCCAATAGCCTTGAATGGGTTGAGCACGCTGAATTCTGATGGGATCCTTCCACTTGTTCAGATTACGAACCTAAGGGGACATAAATTCAAATTAAGAAAAAACAGATGTAGAATAGATGTGCAGAAATTTGCCTTTAGCCAGCGGGTGGTTAATTGTTGGAACAAACTTCCATCTGTCATTGTGGAAGTTGATAGGTTAAATAAATTTAAGGAGGAACTGGACAGGCATTTGGAGGAAATGGTGTGATTTATTTTTTGGCTGATACTGCATAAGCTCATTCACTTGCTTTCTTGCATCACATGCCACTACTACTACTACTACTACTACTATATTGTGTTTTTTGGTAATTCATTTCAAGATCTCGGAAGTTGAAATTTTCGCTGTATAACTAAGCTATTTATCTCTCTAAAATGTCATTTTTAAGGTCATAAGCGTGACCCTGAGGCCATATAAAAGGTCGTGAGCGTGGTTTGTAAATTGTATTAGTTATCAATTCAAATCATTAAAATGTACTACCCTTTCATCGTTATCATATGTTCCTTTATAATAATCAATTTTAAACACCTTTGTAATATTTTTCTAAAGCACATTTCTGGAGGTCACGACCACAAAACAATAAAAACAATTTGCACTTTCCAGTTTATTGGGCTTTTCTGTTAGTACCAGCAATTATAAAAGGGTAGTAAACTCGACATTATTGCATTTGTGAAAACACCGATAGCTGGAATTGTGGGTTTTTACGTTATTATGGTGAAATGTGTTTCCCCTTTACTGAAATCTTCAATCGTATAAAAAACAAATAAAATTTCAGAATCTTCTCTTCATTCCTTTTTTTTTTAAGCTTCTTAAAATTGTTACTCCACGCGAATCATGTTAGTGTTAGTTGCAATTTGTGTGTGCCTTTAAAAATGCTTATGCATGCAATCGTGAAATTTATAAAAAAAAGAGAAGATTATCTTGGAAACAAAAGCCTCTTGAAACATTTCTCAAGAAGACAACTCCTTGTGCAACAAACCAACGAGTGCCTACCCAACAATGAGTGATCAACGAGTGTGAACTTAGTCGATGATGACGAAGAATAAACATTCTTTAACATTTGTAAGTCAGAAATAATTTTTCTATTATTATAATTTGCTTGATTTTACATGCCACATTTTCATTTCTTTCGATAAATCAATCATTGTTTAAGCATAAACTTGTTAGCTAACTAATTTCATTGTTGAGAACGTAACCCCTATTTTTAACCTTATGTCTATGGGAAATGAATTCCTGCTTTACGAGTTTTCGCTTTACGAGCACGCGCTAGGAACGAATTAACTCGTAAAGTCGAGAACTAATTGTACATAACTGGTCGATTGTGCCATTAAAATGCTTGGGATGGGGGCCCACTCGCCCCACCATAGTTCCGGCTCTGGATGCTCAATAATTAAATTCAGGATTTCATTTGTAAAATAAATATCGTTTCAACAATGGGCTCTAGCGAGCCCATGCAAGTCCACTATAGCTCACCACTGGGTCTGCATAACCCACTAAGGATGATAATAACACAATAAAATTCAAAATAGTAACAATTAACTACAAATTTTTCAAAATCCAATTAAAACTCTTTAGTTTAATTTATTCAACAAAATTGATGGACTTGATCCAGTGATACTAGCTTTTAAAAGTCTGATAGTCATTTAACAATCTTAGATACTACATTTAGTAACTACTTTACTGTTCAATAAATTCTTAATGAGATGGATGGACTTGATGAAGTGATACCAGTTTCCCAATGTCTGCTTTAAAGTCAATCGGAAGTAGTCTTAAATCGTCACATTTAGTAAATGGTGGAAGTCTATTTCTTTGCTTGGAGAGAAGTTGAATGACCACACTAAAACCAGCATAAAACGTTTATATTTACCTACTTACACCAAACATGCATAAAACTTCAACTACTACATAAGTAATTTTTAAGAAAATCAATAGCTAATACCAATTATTGGTTATCTTGTGACAACTACAAATTGTAAATACAAACTGACCAAAAGAAATAGCTTTGAGAGTGATAAGAGCACCAAAACTTAAAATGGCGCCTCTGTAGCCAGGTGGGCATAAGCAGCAGTGCATAGCACACGCTTCTTAATTAGACCAGGGTTCGAGCCTGTGACTACCAAATATGGAGGATGCGGAGAGGTCAGGGAATGGCCTTAGTTGCTAATGCTCCTAAAAACCAAATAACAACAAAGACAAAACTTAAAATGTGAAGCAAGGAAAGTATTTCGTCTTAGGCTCTAACCTTGTTAATTGTAAATAAGCAATCAATGTGTGCAGATTTGATTTCATTTGATTTGGTTTTTAATGGCGCATTGACAGTTAAGGCCATAATGCGTCAAGTCAAATTTAAAAGGCTACTAAACATTTTGGTAGCCTAGGCTACCACGTCAAGCAATTAACTATTACGTAAAAAAAAAAGGTATAAAATAAAAGCATATAAAGTATAAAACTTGGATCTTTGTATACAAATTAATAGATTGTAAAAAGTTAAAAACGTCGGACATATTGTCTCTGTCACCTATTATCTGATTGAGTGTAAATGGTTCAGTCAAATTATTAAAAGCGATAAAATACAAGCGTCGTGCTGCTATAAAAACAGAACATTCTATAAAAAGATGACGGAAGGTTAAAATAATGTTACACATCTCACACATAGGTGGGTCATCCGCCCTCAGAAAATAGGAATGCGTTAGATGACTATGACCTAAGCGGAGCCGAGCAAGAACAACTTCCTCTCTTCGAACCCTACGTAGACTGGACTGCCATTGCATGATTACAGGCTTAATGTGGTTTATTTATAGCCTGTCTGTGCCAGGAATATTGCCATTGGGAATATAATTTAGAACGTATTATTTGCATGTAGTCTGTATAAGGAACTGACAGGCAATGATTATCCAGGGAAATGGCTGATTTGGCAGTGGTATCAGCTAATTCATTTCCTCAGATCCCAATGTGGCTTGGGATCCAGCAAAAGCGAATATCAAACTCTAATTCCACAAGAGAAAAAAGAATCTGCAGGATCCTGGACAGGATCGGATGAGGGTTATGGCTCACCAATACTAGAGCCTGTAACACGCTTAATGAATCACAATAAATCAATATACCACTGGCAGTCGCGATTTTTAATATGATCTGGGGCTGTTTCTATTGCACGCAACTCTGCAGTATAAATGCTAGTGTCTTGTGGGATCTTATTGGATAACATTTTGTGAGGGAACACAACAGCAGATCCCACATAACATTCTAACTTTGAGCCATCTGTATAGACTGGCAGAAAGTCAGAATACTGTTGTCTATGTTGCGCAAAGAGTTGCTGGTAGACAGATGGTGGTGTAGTTGTTGTTGTTTGGTTTTTAGGAGCATTAGCAACTAAGGCCATATTGCTCCAAGGATATGTGGTGGTCATTCCCTGACCTTTCCGCATCCTCCGTATTTAGTGGTCACGGACTCGAACCCCAGTTTAATCAAGAAGTGTGTGCTATGCACTGCTGCTCCTGCCCACCTGGCTACGGAGGCGCCTCAGGCAGTGTAGCAGCCTTCTCCCAGATCTTAAGGGAGGAGTCACGAGTTGGAAAATAGGCATGCCAGGGTGGAAGGAATTGCCTGGGTGGCTACTGTCTACCGTCATATCTAGTTCATTCAACAGCCCTTGAATCCGAATACCAAAAGGTTTGTTGGCAGTCCAAAGGGTGTTGTAGAGGTTTTCCCAGTGTGGCTCAAAAACGGATGCCCAAGTGGGATGATCGCAAAAATAAGTCCAAGGAATTTGAATTCTGCTACAACTGGGATGTTGTTTTTCCCAAGCCTTAATTCTGGGTCAGGATGAAGATTACGTTTGTGACAGAAGTGTACACAGTCTTCTGTGATGAAAATCTGAACCCATTAGCCAAAGACCAAGCTGTAAGATGATCAATGGTTTTCTGCAGTTGCCTTTCAATGACCCTCATATTGCATGAATGACAAAATATAGCAAAATCGTCAACATAGAGGGCATTGTTTACCATGGGTGAAAGTTGTTCTGTGATAGTTTATTTTGATTGCAAAAAGCGTGACACTTAGAACGGATCCTTGTGGGACCCCCCTCTTCCTGAAAGAATACTCGTGAGAGGTTGGATCCTAAACGGACTTGAAATTGGCGATTCGAAAGAACATTTTTAATAAAAAGAGGAAGGTTACCTCTAAGACCAAAGTTATAGAGGTCTTTTAATATTCCAAATTGTCAGGCTGTGTCATACGCTTTTTCAATATCAAAGAAAACTGCTACCAGATGCTCAGATTTAATAAAAGCATCACGAATGGACGTTTCCAATTGAATTAAATGATCCAGAGTGGATCTATTTCTTTGGAAGTCGCACTGAGTCCTGGAAAGCTGACCATTTATTTCCAAATACCATACAAGGCGTGCATTAACTATTCTTTCCAGAACTTTGCACAAACAGCTTGTCAGAGTGATAGGATGATAGTTACTTGGATTTCTAGGATCCTTTCCTGGTTTTAGGAAAGCAAGAACGATAGCCTTTTGCCAGGAATCCGGAAATTGTTTGTTAATAAAAATTCTGTTAAACAAAATTAAAAGGTGATCCTTAGATTATGGTGAGAGGTGTTTTAACATTTCGTAGTGGATGTAATCAGACCCCACAGCACTTGCATGCGTGAGAAAGAGTGCTGCATTTAACTCTTCCTGTGAAAAGGGCTTGTTATATGATTCAAGCTCTTTTAAATAGAAGTTCAGCGAGTTTTTCCTTACTTTTCTTTTTCAGGGCCAAAAACTCTGCGGGAAAAGATGTTCTTGCCAAGATTTTTGCAAATGTTTCCCCTAGAGTATTTGCAACTGCAGTTCGGTCTGCAATTGGACATCCACTATGCTCGAGGATCACTGAAGGGCATGGTGGATATTTTCCCTTCATTTTCCGGATCTTATCCCAGACTATTTTTGAGCTGGTAGCCTGAGTTATGGACGATGTAAAATGAATCCAAGATTTCCTTTGGCTCTGACGTCGTACATAACGTGCTTTCGCCATGCACATTTAAATGATATTAAATTTTCAGTGGGATATCGGCGGAATATCCCCCAGGCTTTGTTTTGTGCTTTTTTTGCTGCTGTGTATTCTGAATTCCACCAACGTTTGGGAAATAGTGGGAACCGGCTGGATGATTTTGGGATTGCAATTGCAGCTGCTTGGACAATCGTTTCTGTGACATACATGACTGCGTCATTGATTGGCTCCTGACTGACTGTAGCAATGTCAAGATTTGCCAGATGTTGAAAGGCATTCCAGTCAGCCTGATCAATCTTCCATCGCGGTAAACTAAATGGCAGACACGGTCTACCACTAGTTAGGGTGGTTATCATGGGAAAGTGATCGCTTCCATATGGGTTTTCTTCTACCTTCCAAGTAAGTGAAGGAAGGAGAGCAGATAGAAAGATCAATGGCAGAGAATGTACGGGTAGGCATGTGGAAGAAGGTGTTTGTTCCCACATTTAGGAGGGAGAGGTTATTGTCAGTGAGCATATGCTCTATGACTCATCCCCTTCCATTGATGCTAGCACTACCCCACAGAGTGTTATGTCCATTAAAATCCCCAAGAATTAAACAAGGGAAAGGCAATTGCATGATAAGATCATCAAGGTCTTTCTGAGGGATGTCAAACCCAGGTGGCAAATAAACAGAGCAGACAGTTAATAAGAACCCCACTGTAAGGCGAATTGCTACAGCCTCAATGCTAGTTGTAAGCTGCAAAAGCTGAAATGGGATCTCGTTGCCGACAAGGATTGTGACTCCTCCATGAGCAGGACCATCCGTGATTCTATCCTTATGAATAATGGTGATGTTATGCACGGTGGGGTGATCATTTGCCTTTAAATAAGTCTGTATGCAAAAGCAAGCTGGTTTGTGCTTTTGCAGGAGTGCCTTGATGTCATCAATATTTTGCCGGAATCCACGACAATTCCACTGTAGGAATTAATCATTATTTGGGCTTGGTGGGTCCATCAGGCAGCTTCCGAGGTGCAGAGGGCTTAATTTTGTCAGTCTTGGATTATCTTTCCTGGGGAAGTATGGATGCTGTCCTGTGTCCATTTCTTCCTCCGCAAAGAGTTCCAAGACTGACTCATCGTGTACCTCTTTGGTTTCAATATCCATTATTTGTTGCCTGAAGTGGGCAGTTCACTTTTCTGTGATGTTAGTTTAGTGCTCGCTGTTGATAATGCTGGAGCACTGGGAGGTACCGATATTGGAATGGCAGCTGACTGCGATTTTTGGGTGGGCTTTATTGTACTCAATAAATAGCGAGCAATGGGAGTAAAAGAATCCCTCGGAGCGACAGTCATATCAGTTTGGGTCCCGATGGTACTCTTACCAGAAACTTTCTGGGCATATGAAGGCTTCCCGCTATTTATTGGTTGAATGTGTTTTCTGGCCTCTGGGTAGGAGATGTTCAGCTCCGTTTTTAATTTTTGAATCTCCTTTTCATCCTTCCACCGCTGGCATGCTCGAGAGTATGCAGGGTGCTCTCCTCGACAGTTAGCACAATTTGGCTTAGGAGCTAGACATTCCTTTCTCTCGTGATCTTTAGCACCACATCGGGCACAGGCATGGTTATCACGACAAGCTGTTTGTGAGTGGTTGTACTTTTGGCATTTAAAACACCTCAGTGGGTTTGGAACGTAAATCCTCACTGGGCAGTTTAAGTACCCTGCCTTGATGGAATTTGGAGGCCGTGGGGTGTTAAATGTTAGGATGAGAACTCTGGTAGGGATGAGATTCCCATCCTTAAGCATGGATATTCGCTTGACAGCTGTCACTCCTTGTTCTTTTAATTCAGAGCAGATCTCTTCTTCAGAAACGTGAAGAAGATCCCACTCTCATATGACACCTCGTGAAGAATTCAAAGTTTTGTGAGGGTTATGATGATGGGTATTTCACCTATATATGTGGCTTTCAAAATCTTTTCAGCTTGCTTTGTGTTTGATGCTTCAACTAAAATATCTCCAGAACGCAGTCATTTTACAGATTTGGGTGACCCTGCCATCCCTTCTAATCCTTTCTGGATAAAAGAAAGGTGACATTTTCCCAATTGACTGTTCTCCGGTGGAATGGAGAAGGAGGAAAAGAGGTGTCACAGATGGTGTTTTCTCCTCAGTTCTGGCTCTTTTAACAGAATTGTTGTTACTCTCATCTGAAGATCGATTAGATAGGGGCCTTTTTGGGGCCCCAGAAGAAGAAGGATTTAAATTACTCATAGGAGTAAGAAAAATTTCCGATGCCCTAAGTACCTCACCCACCATGGAGCCCTACGAGGGGACACCCACTCATGAACTAGCAGGTACTGCGTACACAAATGGGATGCCAAGTTCGCTTAGGAGCACCATACCCACGTTTCCAATAAGCCTTGATCCCGTCCCAGGACCAAAGGGAGGGAGACTTATTGGAACGCAGTTGACCCTAGTAGTAAGAACCACCCGCCAATTGATCCCAGTCGGGCCGATCTGGGACCACCTGTCTTGTTGAAGCAGGGGCCAAGGTGGTGTATTAAGGCTGGGCCCCTCAACCACCAGGATCCCCTTTCCTAATTCCACGGGTTGCGGTGCACGGCTGCACACGCCGGATTACAATGATGTAACCCTGGAACCAAGGTATGGGTGTTAGTCCCAGTGATGCTAATCTGAAAGACCAGCAGCATCACTGGGAGGTCCCCTCACCACGTACAGGTGCACACGTCGAGGGGAATGTGTGCAGAGGGGCCACTTCCTCCAGTGCCTCCCTGCTGCCCCTTACCCCTTAGCCCCCACCAAGTAATTCCAACACCCCTGGGGAATTTGTTATTTGTTATTTGGTTTTTAGGAGCATTAGCAACTAAGGCCATATTGCTCTGGGATATGCGGTGGTCATTTCCTGACCTTTCCGCATCCTCCGTATTTGGTGGTGACGGGCTCGAACCCCGGTCTAATCAAGAAACATGTGTTACGCACTGCTGCTCCTTCCCACCTGGCTACGGAGGCGCCGCCCCTGGGGAAGGTATTATCTATGCCCACTTTAGGAATCGCTAACTTATTCCAATTTAAACAGCAAATTTGAACATTTCAGCTCAAATATGGCAAAAAAAAAAAAAGGTACTGATGACAAATAGCAACTTAAAATAAGTGAGACTATTTGACCCTGGTGCATTTTAATCAAAACACCCTGTATGTCACTAATGTGCAGAGAACCCACCTCCTCCAGTGCCTCCCTGCTACCTCCTTACCTCTTAGCAGCCCCAAGTAATTCCACTGTCCCTGGAGGACGGTATTGTCCACTTTTGGAATTACTAACTTAGTCCAATTTAAACAATAAATTGGAACATTTCAGCTCAAATATGATGAAAAAGGTACTGATGACAAATAGTTTCAAACCTAAAAATAAGTGAGACTTAGTTTTTTGTTCCAATCTATTCAGGCAGTCTAGTTTCATATTTTCTTTCTTTGGAAAGGTTGGATGTTCAGTGTCCATATCTACAGGAAGGAGGTGGGTTAAAAGTTTTTCATAAAAGATTATTTCCAATCTGTGCTGTGACTCTTCTTGAGTGTTCACAGAAAGTCTTGGGTTTGTAACTGTATTCTTCTCCTTTACAGAGAGCATTGAAATGTGGAAGGTGAATGAAGATCGCAACTTTTGAGAGAATAAAGAACCATGCAGTCATTGAGTACCTTGATTTAAAGGGATTATCACTGAAAGAAATTCACAAAGACAAGCAGCAAACATTAGGGGAATCTTGTCTTTCATACACCATGGTCAAAAACTGGGTTGCAGAATTTTAGCATGGATTAGACAGTGGTGAAGATGCACCATGCAATGAGAGCCTGTTACTGTGTTGCAAGTAGGTAGCTTTTACAGGTATACTGCCAAAGGGTGAAAGCTTAAGCAACTTCTCAGAATGTTGTTGTTATGTGGTTTTTAGGAGCATTAGCAACTAAGGCCATATTTCTCCGGGGATATGCAGTGGTCATTACCTGACCTTTCTGCATCCTCTGTATTTGGTGGGCACAGGCTTGAACCCCGGTCTAATCAAGAAGCATGTGCTACGCACTGCTGCTCCTGCCCACCTGGCTACGGAGGCGCCTTCTCAGAATGATTATTATTCATAGTTTAAATAAGTTAGTCACTGGATCTAAGTCATCTCACCATTGTGAGTCAATCTGAATTTTCTAAAAACTTTTCTGGATAAGAAACTGAAAAATATTCTATTTAACAAGGAGTGAAGAACATGGAATGATAGACATTCTTGTTGTGGTCAATCTTATTTCTACATGTAATCATTTTGAATGCAATGAGTCAGTGTCAATTTCATTTATGTCATAGTATGATGAGAGCATAAGCTGAAGTGGAGGGCAGGGTTTTCCTCCTTTAACCCCAGGGGTTGCTTTTTCACCCATATTTCCAACCCACCACATGGAACCAGGAACAGTAACAACAAGTGACTAAGCAATCAGAAAAGTTAGGTAACAGTATGCTGCTAGTGAGTAGCAGTACAATTCAAGTGTTAGGTAACTTTGCAAGCAAAAAAAAAAAAAAAAAAAAAAAAAGGAGGGGCATTATGAAGGTATTCACACTAGATGAAAACACTGGCTAATTTGCACTAGAGAAATCACTTGGAAACTATCATTTGGCACTTTGGGCTGACTCACTGATAAGTGAGGGACTGCATGTGTGAAATGCTTACTCTTCGTGAAATGTTTTCACAACTTTCAGATTGTCATTTATAAAATCATCAACATAGTAACTTTCAACCATTTGTATTTGCCCACATGCTGCAATAAACAAAATTAAGTAGCCCAAAGGAATGTAGCTTTTCAAAATTACTTTTCAATTTTCAATTACTCCAATAGGTAATTTGAAAGTGGAACTTAACTGACTGTTCAAAGCTTTTCATTTTTCTTCCTTCAAAAAATATACCCTGCACGGTATGGTACATGCGTGAGTGTGTGTTTGTATTGGGGGGGGGACAATTTTTTTTTTTACCTTATCATACAAGGTGTCTGGGGAAGAAAGAAAAAAAAAAAACACTATACACCTCTATGATAACAATGTGTAAAATTATATGAGATCCCATGGACCTAGTGATGTGTTTCAAGGTCAGTTGGCTGTGAGATGGCTATTGTGCAGCCAATTGTGGAGTGCATTAACAATGGTTTTGTCACCGGAGGAGCACATTTGTTTTGTTGAGTATGTCTTTAATAAAGGTGGTGAGTATAAGCAAAGTGTCTGAGAAAACTTTTATAAGAAATTTCCAAATGTGCTAATACCATCTGCATGCTGTGCAGACAGATGTGGTAGAAAATCTACCAAAACTGACAGAAAAGAAAAAACTCCTGAATATTTCACATTCAATGCTGAAAAGTCCTGCAAATTCAATGCTGAAGTTGTCATGGCAGCAAAACATTGATCTTGCAACTGCACATTTAGTGGTAAGGAAGAAGTTATGCCTTTTCCCCATACGAAACTACAGTTGTCCATTAAAAGCAGCAGATCACCAAAAGCGGGCACAGTGGCGGATTACCTATTAAGGCAATGAGGCACATGCCTAGGGGCCCAGGCTTTGGGAGACCCCCAAGCCAAGACATTTTCCTATAGTGCTCTAAATTAGATTAATGTTTTCAGTAAACATCATAAAAATCTCGATTAATTTAAGCAAAAATCTTGATTAATTTAAGCGCAAATTTAAGCAAAAAATTCAAAAGTACAAAATTTCATTTATTTGCCACCTAACTTTTATTTATTTTTTATTATTATTATTTTATTATTATTTTTTTGGGGGGCCCCCAAATATAATTTGCCTAGGGGCCCCAACTATCCTTAATCTGCCACTGAGCGGGTACATTACTGTCAGTGGTTTTAACAGTTCATTACTTAAAATACCAATGGTATTCTGGATCTTGCATTCTTCACTGATGAGGTATGGTTCCATTTGTCAAAGTATGTGAATGCTCAAAATACCCGATTATGGACATCCAAAAATCCACAGTCTACAGTCTACATCAAACACCTCTCCATCAGCAGAAGGTTGGTGTTTGGGTTGCTATCTCCAAAAGAAGAATCACTGGGCCTATCTTCTTCAATGAAACATAAACCTCTGAATGTTACTGTTCCAGTATTCTTTACCAATTCATGGGCAAACTGAATGAGGATAAAATTAAGAAGGGTGGTTTCAGCAAGATTCCACCACTGCCCATACTGCTGCACAATCTGACACTCCTATGTGAAATTTTTGCTGATCAAATAGCTCAAAAAATCTGTGCTCCCCCAACCCCCTCATTCACCACACTTGAATCCACCCGATTTTTATCGGTGGGGAGCAGCAAAAAAATAAAGTTTATGAAGAAAACCCATAATTACTTCGGGAACTCCAAACTTTTGTAACTACTTACATCAGAGGCATTGCACAAGAAAAACTAAAGAAGGTTTTTGAAAATAAAATTAAATGTGTACAGGCCTGTTTGGATGTCCACAGAGGTCAATTTGAACAACTATTGTAATGGACTACTTATGTAAGTAAAACTGAGCAATAACAAATGATTTGTAACAATAACATTTAAAGCTTACTGTCCTTTGAAGTAGATATATAGCAACTTTCTGAACACCCTGTATTTATAACACTTTTCATGTACTGTATGTTTTCTTTCTCTTTAAAAAAAAAGTATACATTGTACAGCAAGTTGCAGTACAGAAATGTCATATTTCCGTAGAAATGCAGGGTTTTTTTTTTTTTTTTGTGACTATGATGACCATCTGAAATCCAGAAAACTCCAAAACCTGGCAAGGATCAGAACCTGAAGTTGCTGGATTTGAGTGGTTAAAATGTATACAGGAGAGTATAAATTAATTATTTGGATCACTATACACTTTACAATAAGCACATAGAATCATTGTTAAGTGCAAAGAAAGAAGTTCACATATAACAACAACCATCATCTGAAAACTTAAAAGGAATATATATTTTTTAAGATTGCATTTAACCACTTTAGAATAACTTGTAATTTTACTACATTTCAACTAATATAGGATTAACATGGACTTACCCCAACTTTATTATAAGCTCTAACTTGAAAGAGATATGGCCTCCCAGGCAGCAGCCCTGACACAACACATGTGGTGTCACTACCCCTATATGCCTGCTGAGTGATATTATCTGAGCTAGTCATATCCACTTCAAATTCAGTAACCGGTGAACCACCATTGTAATCTGGATGAGCTGAAATTAAAGAAATAAACAGTTACAACAAGATATGTAAGAATACTACATGTTCTTACATATCTAAGAACATGCCATGTAGGATATCCTTCAGGATAATTCATTATATCCAAGTTTACAAAATTATTCAAAATATACTCTACATATGAATGGGTATTTCATTTTACTCTTTTTTTTTTTTTTTTTTTTTTGATATTGTATAAGCTTGCTTTCTGGCATCATTTTGTTATTATTAACACAGCATATCATAGTTAATTCGATACTGGATTATGTGAAATGTGATGTATTTCAAATCTCTACCATTCCCTGACTAGCAATTTTTGGTTTCACATGCATTTTAGTATAGGTAATTTGAAATATGTCTAAATGAAATTTGATGCTTGAACTAGGTCTTGCAACTTATGATGAGCTTGTTTAATTCAAAAAGGAATGCCAAAACCAACTACAACCATCATTATAACAAAACAAATAGCTATAATGAAAATCCACTTATACAGTACGTAGTATTAAACTTTTAAATTTTTTGCCCACTTCCTCCAGAACTGTGTGGAATCACAGAAAATTCATATACCTTTAACTTTTCCTATGAGGGCACACATAATCTAATTTAACTATAACACAATATGCACAATTTCCCAACAGAGTATAGGCATCTTTCTTTAAATCACCACACTTACATGTTCAAATGAAAGAAAATGATAAATATATTTCAGAGAAAAAATACTAAAAATGCAGTAGATATGTGTGCAGAGATGAGAGAGAGAGAGAGAGGAGAGAGAGAGAGAGAGAGAGAGAGAGAGAGAGAGAGAGAGAGAGAGAGAGAGAGAGAGAGAGAGAGAGAGAGAGAGAGAGAGAGAGAGAGAGAGAGAGAGAGAGAGAGTGTGTGTGTGTGTGTGTGTGTGTGTGTGTGTGTGTGTGTGTGTGTGTGTGTGTGTGTGTGTGTGTGTGTGTGTGTGTGTGCATAGTCTTTTTTATTTATTTATTTTTTTTTTTGCATAATAACAAAGATCACTGAGTTTTGTTTTTGCTACAATAATGGTCTTGCTGAATGATACATTCAGGCTGAACTTTAAAACAAATGCTAAGTTACTTATTATCTACAATTACACATAAATACTAAAAAGAGAGGATTTCTTGATATTATTTGCTGTTGAATATCTGTAATCCATGCAAAAAAAGTGGCATCTCTCTCTCTCTCTCAGCACTATTGTTTATTTATTAAACTTCATAAATTGTGCAAACAGCTCTTGAAAATTACAGCTACATAAGTGGTCCAAGCACTTGTGTGGGTACAGCTGGAAATATGTATATTTGATTACAGTTGTGAAAATTTTACCTTAGTTGTGTGGAATTAAATCTACATTTTTTTTTTTTTTTTTTGTTTTTTGCACATGAATTTGCTATTTATTGTAGAGGTTAACCGCAGAAGCAATATGCTTCAGCAGTTTCCTCTCATTTTCAATAGTACCTTTCAAATTTAAAAGACAAAAGAATATATATATATACACAGGATGTCTCAAAAAATGTATGCATACTTTGTTGGTTAATAAATTGTGTTTATTTGTGTTTATTTATTTAATGCTAACCTAATAATTTAGTTACATATTATATACAATGTAGAACACCCTTTCAAAATCCATAAATCAATAAATTTTCCCCCCAGTTAAAAGTTTGCTTAAAATGGAATACTAACAACTTATCATCATTTGAGCAACATAAATTTGTGCTGAAGTGGTATTGAAAATGTATCTGAAATCAAAAGACTTTTAAACCATGTAAGGTGGAAATGTTATATTCCAAGATTAGCATATACCTAAACAAAGATGACTCCAATCACCGAACTGAGTTTTGTGAGTGATTTCAGACAAAAGTTGCAGAAGACGTATAGTTTGTTTACAAGATTGTTTTGTCTGAAGCTACATTCAAGTTAAGTGGCACAATGAATCGCTACAACTGCATGTATTGGTTCCAATAATCTGCACATTCACATGGAACAGCATGTCAATTTACCAGGGATCACAGTATGGTGTGGTTTGTCATCCAAGGGTTTGGATGGATCTTTGACAGAACAGTTACTGGAGTTCTATACCTCAACATGCTTCAGACATCAATTGTGCCCACACCATGTCAGCTGGACGAGGATTTCCACATTTTTTTTTTTTTTTAGCTTTTCCAAACAAATGAATTGGATGAAGAGCCTTGAATACCCCCACCATGTTCACCTGACTTAACTCCACGACTTTTACCAGTGGGGTTACCTAAAAGATGAAGTATACACCAAGAAACCATTAACACTTGGAGAGTTAAGGCAGGTTATTGAATAAAAATCTGCAACGATCTCTAGAGAGACATTGATGGATGTTAGCAGTGCCTGGAAACCATTGGTGAACAGTTTAAACATCTGAGATGATGTGCCATATATCTAAATATTTGCTATATGCAATTTAAATTATTAGATTAGCATTAAATAAATAAACATGGAAATTATTCACCATCAAATTATGCATACATGTTTTTGAGACTGTGTTTGTGTGTGTGTAAAAATATGTTTAATAGCAAAAAGAGAGAAAGAAATTTTTTTTTTTTTCCCTTGCTTTGTTCGTCCTATATAAATTTTTCTTTTGTGGTTAGTTTATCATATTAGCGATATTTCACTTTTTTTTTTTGGCCTTGGTATGGTCAGGTGGTGCCGGTCTAAATTTCTTATTTATTGGCTTATAACTTTGGCTGTATTTGTCCCATACTTAATATTTTCTAAAACTTAGTGAAAGGATACATATTCCTTTCACTCTCCTTCCATTTCTACTTCTATCTTTATTATTTATTCCTTTGCTCATTTTCTACTTTTCCCCCATATTGTCCCCCCATCTCTGTGTGTGTGTGTGTGTGTGTGTGTGTGTGTGTGTGTGTGTGTGTGTGTGTGTGTGTGTGTGTGTGTGTGTGTGTGTGTGTGTGTGTGTGTTCCTAGAGAGAAAACACAATACTGTGCAAAACTTCAAAAGAACACTGTATCACAGTATCCAATCAGATTGATCAAACAAGATTGCCCTTTAACAAATCCATGGTGACTGCAGTATACCTGCGTTCCTGTCTAGATTTACAAATCTTCAATCCATAGGGATCTCACCTGAATCCAAAGATGCTCTAAAAATTATGGCTAAGAATTTGCTTATCTACTTTGCAGCCTCCTTTAATATAACTGGATAGATCCCATCTGCCCCAGGAGCCTTTTTTCATGTTTAGTTTCAACAATTTCTCTTCCACGTTCCTCTCAGCTATCACAAAATCATTTAAATCCCTGTTACAGTTTGATAAACTTCTGACATCCCTATCCCGAAAGAATTTCTCCTGTATGAATGCAGAGCCAAAATACTCATTCAGCAACCTAATTAGGATCATCAACAGCCAAGACTATCAATATCAAGTAGACCAATTTAATTCATCCTCCACTGCTTCTCCTCTTTTCATTTTTTTCCAGAGACTTTCATAATCTGACTAAGCATGCCTAAACTCCTTTACAACTTGATTGCAGACTAGTTTATATCTACCATAGGATTCTATATCACCTGATAATTTATATACATATCACACATTCTTCATTTCTGTCGCAAGTCTCATTAGTTCATTTCACATCCATTTAGGCCTTGAACAGTATTTCTCAGTTGGTATAAAAAGCCTAGTAAGTCCTATGATTTTTTTCTGAATGCTTCCGATTTAGAATTTGTTATATGAAACATCATCAGTTAGTCACACTGAATATATTTAAAAACTATCTGAGGCCATTGTAGTTACCCTTACAGAAGGCAAAGCTCTTAATGGTCCAAGTTATGCATTTTGCAGGCTGATAAACCCAGAATAAGTAGTGGGGCCCTTCCTGTGACTGGCTGACTACAGTGCCCTAACTAAAGAGGATTTTAAGAATTACCCAAATTTCTGATGGGATTCAAACCCACTGCAGTTTGTATATGAGAATAGCTGACTGTACTGGAAATACATGGTCTAATTTTGCAGTGCAGTTCAAGAAGCCTGATTTGGAAAAAGCCGTGAGTTAGGGTTGATTTGAAAGTGCCTGCAATTCTGCCCAGACACGATAGGAGAGAGTATATGATGAGAGCCTTGTCGATCAATTCAGCCCTGGAGAGATTGTGCAAGGCTCAAGGGGTAGAATTTTTCTCAGCCTGGTCTGTACTTGTTAACAGGAGAGACTGCTTCTACAGGGATGGGATACACTGAAATAGAAAGGGTGCAAGAATATTTGCTGATGCTATTGAGGCAGGTTAGGTGGGTCGGAAAACTGCTAGCTTTGGGGGGATATAAGAACTAATAGATTAACAGTAGCTGCTGGCAGAGGTAAAAGTGATTCTTGCACTACTTCTATTGAAATGCAATTGAGCAGCAGTCTGGAAAGCAAGGCAATGGGAATTTCCAGGACTGCTTAAACTATGGAAACCAATGCCACAGGCCCATTCTCCTTCAATACCTTGAATATTTGGAAGGGGGGAATTGAAACAGAATCCTGGGCTCAGTGCATTAAGTCTAAGCGAAACACTTTGAAGTGACCAGATGCAAACTAAGAAAGTTAGATGAATATTTACTTTTGTATAGCATCCTGTAGATATGCACAGACATATATATATATATATATATACAAAGGGTACTAGGAAAGTTTTGCAATACAGCTTTGTTTATTTAATTTTTTCAAAGTAATTTCCTCTACATTCAATACACCTCTCTATCCTCCGAAACCAATCTTTAAACCAGTTCTGCCAAGTTTCACTAGGGAGTAAAGCACACTCGTTGTCCCAAGCCCGTAGAAGGTCCTCATCACTGGAAAACCGCCTCCCTTTTAGCTTCATTTTCACATGCGGGAACAGTGCAAATTCGCAGGGAGCAAGGTCTGGACTGTAGGGAGGGTGCTCGAGAAGTTTCAGTCCTGTCGTGGTCAAATATTCGGTGCAGGCTTTGGTGCGGTGAGCTGGAGCATTATCGTGATGGAGGTACCAGGTGTCCATTCTTGACTTTGGCCGCAGGTTCTTCATAGATCCAATGACTTTAGGCAGGCATTGTTCAATATACCACTTAGCTGTGACTGTCTTCTGCGTGTCCAAAACGACACGTTCCACAATTCCACTCGATTTGAAAAATACAGCTATCATTTTCTTCTTTACAGATCGGGATTTTCTGACAATTATGGGTGTGTCATCATCATCAAAGACCCAAACTTTGTTTTGAGCCTTGGTCGGCAGATCGTAATAGTACAGCCAAGTCTCGTCACCTGTCACGATGTTGTTCACATACAGAGATTGTCCCTTATCAAACTTTTTTAACATCTCCCGGCACCAAGTCACACGTCGTGTCATCTGCTCTTCAGTCAGTTGATGCGGCACCCAGAGAGAACAAAGTTTCTTCACGTGCAAATGATCTTGCAGAATCGAACGAATTGCTGGTGCATTTAGGCCCAAAGTATCCTCTATCTGTTGGTAGGTCACTCGCCTGTTTTCGTCAAGCATTTTCCTCACAGCAGTAACGTTTTCCTCCGTAACTGACGTTCGTGGCCTTCCCGGCCTCTCAGAATCCTCCAGAGTGAAATTTCCCCTTTGGAATTCTCTATACCACCTGAATATCGTTGTACAATGTGGACAATCAACATCTAGTGCAAGAGTCATTTCTTCTAAGCACTGGTCTATGGTTAAACCACGAACGAAATTATACCGCAAAACTGTCCTTATCTCATTTCATGACCACGATGCCATCGCAAGCACTTTACACTCTCACTACTAATGAATAACTGAGCCCATCGACTTGGCACGGCGGCTACTATGCACATATGAACATGTCTCAACATGCAGCAACAAGCAGTTTCCTGTGATTCATTGTTGCATCATATTGCAAAACTTTCCTAGTACCCTTTGTGTGTATATATATATATATATATATATATATATATATATATATAGTATACTACAGTCAGGCTTATTACAACTGCTGTTAAGATAGTGATTAAATACTCAAATTGCCTTAGGGGTTCAACATCAATATATTCACATGTATATACATACAGACATACCCCACTTCAGATGCAGATAGAGTGCTTTTGGCTTTCCATGTAGTTGAGGAGGGGCACACTTTCCAGGACAGACAGCTGCTGTAGTAATACCACTCACTTCAGAATACTAAAGGCAGAAAAATATTTTAAAAACAATTGTTTAAACTATCTAGAATTACCTAAACAAAAATTATCTAAACTATGTAATTACAATAAATGCATTTTTAGATACATTCACATATATATGCATAAGTTCATATTATCTTCACACCATATCCATCCATCTGCACATAACAATAACTCCCAGTAGACAGATTTTCGCAAAATTTTATATTTAATTCTTTTAGAAAGTCAAGCCAGTCCAAATTTCATTAAAATCAACACACAGAAAACCAACAATTATTATTTCATTTTTCAATACAATTTGCATGAAAAAGAGAAATTCATAGAATTAAATGTAATTTCAATGCAGAATTGTTAGCATTAGAGTTCAAGCACTTCCATATACTGTTATGTAAGACTTATGAACATGGTTGTCACTTAAGAAGAGATGAGTATATATAGAGGGAGAGAGAGACAACAGACTTAAAAAACTTAAAACTACAGTTGTATTAAGTGCTCTATAAAGTTATAATCTTAGTAATCAATTGATAAGAAGATAATTATATTTACTTTTAATTTCTATTGACCACAGAAAAAAAGAAAACAAAAATTCAATTTATTTAAGATAAAAGTTTGAACACACCTGAAATATAATGCACTGTGTATACATTAAACAACTTGTTATTTAGTGTAAATACTGATTTGCTACACTGAAAATTGTATCTCCTACCCAGCTCTACCAATTTTTTGCACAGCTTGATCTTTTCAGCTCACCAAGTGACTGCATTTTAAACTTTCACTTTTCAAAACATTTTTTTTTTTTTTTTTTTGATAACTTGAAATCAATTTCATTCCACAACAAAATCAGTATTTCTGAAGAAAACAAGCAGTGGAAAGCCTAGTTCAGAGGATGAAAACCTGCTGAATCACAGAATAACACAAACGGCATCACAACAGATC
This sequence comes from Mastigoproctus giganteus, assembly GCF_048544385.1. NCBI lineage: Eukaryota > Metazoa > Arthropoda > Arachnida > Uropygi > Thelyphonidae > Mastigoproctus > Mastigoproctus giganteus. The sequence continues at coordinate 57,259,412 of NC_143580.1, forward strand.
CACATCCTTCCTAAAATGAGGCTTCCAGTCCTGTATGCCGTACTCGAGATGTAACTTAACCATTGCTTTACACAATGGGTTAACCAACTCCTTATCTCTGCCGGCAAAATTCCTGTATATCATTGACAAAACACCATGAGCTGTCAGGCAGCTGTCTACATAGCCCAGAGAATTTCGAACTTACTGCACAGTTCCTCCGCGTAGTTTTCATTCTCCACTGCCCTGAGTTTGGCACCACACAGTTAATCTGTGATTACTGCTTCCCATATGAAGTACCTTGCATTTGTCAATATCAAACTTCAATTGCCACTTCTCAGCCCACATGTCTAGTTTGTCAAGATTTTATTGCAGTAACAGACCCTGATTACTGTGATTAACTACCGTGCCAAACTTCATATCATCTCCAAAACTAAAATGTTAAGCCTGATATGCCTTCATCGATATCAATAATAAACACAGAAAACAACAATGGGTCTAGCACTGAACTTTGCAGAATTCCCATTGATAACTACAGTCTTCTACCACTCAACCATCCCATTATTCATCGTAGCAGCTCCTTTAATGCCACACTGCTCCAATTTGTAAAGCAGTCTTTATGTGCAACAGTATCAGAAGCTTTTCTGAAATCTACATATATATGATGTCAAAATTATTTTTTGTAACTAGTTCCTTTGTTAGTGTGTCATAATATTCCCTTAGATTGGCCAGACAAGGATGCACCTTAACAAATCCATGCTGTAATTGCAATATAGTTGCATTGCTGTCTAAATGATCCTTTCTTTTTAAAACCAGAGACTACAATATTTTCTCCAGAACAGAAGTTAAGCTAACAGGTCTGTAATTATTCATATCTTCCTTTGATTTTCTCTTTGTGAATTGGTATTTGCATATACTCATGTCATTGGGACCTCCTCGGAATCCAGGGATGCTCTCATAATCATGGCTAAAGGTTTGCTTACCTCTTTTGCTATCTCCTTTAATAGTATAACTGGATAGATTCGATTCACCAGAGATGCCTTCTTTACATTCAGCTCCAACAATTTCTCCTCCACTTTCATCTCAGTCAGCACAAAATCATTTCATTTCCTGCTAGAATTTAACTCACTTCTGGCATCCCAATCCCTAAAAATTCCTCTTGTGCAAATGTAAATGCAAAATACCCATTCAGTTTGTCTGCTACTTGAACAGGATCATCAACAGTTGATTCAACCTCTTCCTTCTACTACTTACACATAAGTAAAGTCTTTGCTGCATTTCTTATCATTCTTTACCAGAGACGTCATGCAATCTGCCTTAGGTTGCCTAACCTCCTTTGTTTGTTTGTTATTTGGTTTTTAGGAGCATTAGCAACTAAGGCCATATTGCTCCAGGATATGCGGTGGTCATTCCCTGACCTTTCCGCATCCTCCGTATTTGGTGGTGACGGGCTCGAACCCCGGTCTAATCAAGAAGCTTGTGCTACGCACTGCAGCTCCTTCCCACCTGGCTACGGAGGCACCGACCTCCTTTGTGACGCAACTGCTGAGTATATCTACTGTAGGAATCTGTATCACATGATAATTTATATGCACCTCATGCTTTTTTTTTTTCTTTTTTTTTTTTTGTGCCACGAGTCTCATCAGTTCATCTGACAGCCTTTTGAGTCTAAGTCTAAACATTAAACAGTATATCTTAGTTGGTATAAAAAGCCTAGTAGCCTCTATGATTATTTCCCTGAATGCTTTCCATTTAGAATTTTTGTCTGCAGCATCATCAGTCACACTGAATAGAGTTTAAAAACTGCCTGAGGCCATCATAGTCATCCTTACAGAAGGCAATGCTGTTCCCTTTACCCTTGACAATAGTTATATCTTTAAGTAAATTCTACATGAATATGCTGTGATCACTGCCACTTGGTGGTTCTTTTATCTGAAGATTTTTAATGCACAAAGAGTCATTTCTGATAAACAGATCAAGAGCAGATGGAGACCAACCACAATTCCAATCAATATCTGGAAAGTTGGGATCCCCATTATAAGACATTCTGATTTAGTGGCCCACTCTACATGTCTGTACAGGTGTTCATTATACCCATCACAGTCATTAAAGTCTATAACACACTTCTACCCTCATTTTTGTTGTCCCAGTTCTTACGTCACACCAAACTGACACTACATTGCACTGGCCACCTACGTCTACTGGATGCATTGCTTTAGATTTATGTACTTCTTAACTAAGAGCATAACACCACTTCCCCTCCCATTGTCACTGCCCCAAGGAGGCAAGGGATGGGCAATGTAGGGACCCACTAAGTGTACTGTGGCTAAATGGCCGGAGGAACAACAAACCAACACTAAAACTCACACTATCTCTGGGCTTTACAAAGTTTTTACTGCGACAGAGTATACAAACACGGATTTGGAGGGAGAGGCAGTGCTGCTTGATAATCAACACTACATGCTATGTCCTTTCTGTGAGCATTGTACTCCACATATTCAAATTATAATTTTCATATATCTGAGTGACATGTTGCCTCTGATATCCCCACAATGTCTGCATTTGATGGTTTGATCAGTACTTTAAATTCATCAAATTTATTTGCTATCCTCCTAGCATTAGTGTACATACAAGTATACCTAAAACTATTTTTACCATTAGCAATCCCAACACAGCCCATGTATTTGCTTGCTCCACAAGAACCCATCAGGTCTTTAAATCCCTGTCACCTTGCTCTCCTGGCTACTGCATGTTCTAATAGAAGCAGTGCATAAATCACCTCTGTCTGCAGCTACTACTAATCTATTAGTCTGTGTATCCTCCTCCAGGCTATCAGTTTTCTGACCCACCTAACACTGCCTTGACAACATCAGCAAATATTCTTGTATCCCTTTTATTTAAGGGTATTCCATCTAACAGATGTGAATAATGAAATAAAAGCCTGGTTTTCTGTTCAAAGTGAGGAGTTCTATTCAAAATTTCTGAAAGAGCTCTTGAATAGAACAGATGGGGAAATTTTGTAGCTCTAGAAGATAGCTAGATAGAGAAGGATGAAACTGCCAATCAAGTTTCAAATCTCTAACTCAAATCCACCAGATGTATTTTACAGCTTATCTAGTATACAAGACAAAATAAGAAATGTAATCTATTGTACAAAAAAAAAATTAAATCCTTGGACTTATTAATGCTTCAACTTCTAAGCAATATCACTGCCAGATCGCACTTAGTTTTGTATTTGAATATTCGGTACATATTCTCATGTGTAATTATAGTATGTATGGCGTTAATACCATATTATAGGGTAGATGAAATCTTTGTTGAAATATTCAATATATTTCTATTGAAATACATTGAAAGGACACTAAAACAGGACCACCTAACTAATATTGAGCCAGGCCTTTCATGGGTTTGCAGAACAACTTTTATATTATGGCATAGATGTTAAGGGGTGATTGAATATATTTGGAGATATGGGTATCTGTTATGCATCAAAGCAAATAAGGCTATGTGAATCAGTATACTGTGTCTATAACTGTTTATTCTTCAGTTTATTTGCTAGATGAAAAACCATGCAACTCTTAGCTGAGACAGAGTAACTCGGTCAGGTTCTGAAATAGGCCATAAAAATTTGTCACATTATTTATAGGAATATAAATAAATAGCCTGATTTGAACTCAGGCTTTCCACTGGATGGAAAAACCCAATGGGTGGTGGTGGTATTTACTTTTTTTTTTTTTTTTGATTTGGTAGTTGTTGGCGCATCGGCTTCTGTGGCCATATTGCACCTCCCAAGGTTTTTGCAGTACTTTGATCCAAGCCCGAGGCGGGAATCGAACCCGCGACCTTTGGGTTGCCGGGCAGGTACTTTACCCACTCGGCTAGCCCGGTCGGCCGTGGTATTTACTGTTGTTTTAAAGGTTTAATGGTATAAGGGGGGACCAAAATGACCATACTGAGAGTGTTCATAAGCTACTAAGAGAAACAAGTTCACCATCTTTTTTAGTCATCATTCATTTTTTGTAATTCTTATATTGTTTCTTCTTCCAATATATTTAGTATGTCTCAATCAGTGATATGACTACTTTCAAGTGTTTAGAGTGGCATGAGGGATGATTTATAGAAATTTCATAAAGGGATGAAAGTTTATCCTTTTATGTCAGTGTTTTATCATTAGCAGAGGCATATGATGCAAGAAAGCAAGCTTATACAGCATCAGCAAAAAAAAAAAAAAAACCTATCACTTTCACAATGACAGATGGAAGTTTGTTCCAGCAATCAACTACCTGCTGGGTAAAGGAAAATTTTCACACATCTATTCGACAGCTGCCTTTCCTCAAATTCAGTTTATGCCCCCTCAGGTTTGTAATCTGAGCAAGAGGAAGACTCCCAAAGCTTTGAGCTGAATCCATCTGCTAATCGTTTCGCAGGTGCCTAGTCTTCAGACGCTGAAATTTGTAGAACTTAAGACTTTCTTCATAAGAGCACCCCTTTGTTCCCCTCACCAGTCTCGTTCCCCTTCTCTGTACACGCTCAAGCAAATCTACATCCTTCCTAAAATGAGGCCTCCAGACCTGTACGCAGTACTCAAGGCGTGGCCTGACCATTGCCTTATACAGAGGGACAATCACCTCCTTTTCCCTGCTAGCAAAATTCCTGTATATCATTGAGAAAACCCCATGACCTGCCTGGCAGCCTGTCTGCATTGCTCAGAAAACTTCATATCTCACTGCACAATTACTTCCAGGTCTTTTTCATTTTCTACCACCTTAAGTGTAGTACCACACAGTTGGTACGTTTCTTTGGGGTTACTTCTACCAATATGCAGTACTTTGCATTTGTCAATGTTAAACTTCAGTTGCCACTTCTCAGCCTATCTGCCCAACTTTTCCAGATTCTGTTGCAGCAGCATAATGTCATTACTGTTATTAACAACCCTGCCAACCTTTGTATCATCTGCAAACTTTGACATTAAGCTTGATATACCTTCATAAAAATCATTGATAAATATACAAAAAAAACAATGGGCCCAACACCAAACACTAGGGTCACCACTAATAACATTAGTCCATGAAGAGTGGTAATCCATTGATTACCACTGTCTTCTTCCACTCAAACATCCTTTTAACCATTGTAGTGACTTACTCAATGCCATACTGTTCTAATTTGTACAGTAGTCTTCAATGCGCAACAGTATCAAAAGCTTTCCTGAAATTTATGAGCTGTCCTGATTGTACTCTTTTAAAAGGCTTTAGATGGACTAGCAGCACTTGCTAAAAATTTCTGAATAACAAATAGAGAGGGTTACTCATAGTTTGATCTGTCAAGGAATGAATTATGAGATATGGTGTATGATCTTGTTAATGCAGTTCTTTTTTCAGTCTTTTTTGGATTTGAAGCAGAGTAATCAGTTTTAGAGCCACATGTTGAGCCCATGGGCACCATTTGTGGAAAAGTTTGGATATCCATTTGGCTCCTTTTAGCTCTTGCAGTTGCCTCTTCCACCTAGGTTTCTGGCCCTGTCACAGGGAGACAGAAGTGGTGCTTAGTGTGACCAAACAGATATTAGTAACAGTTAGTGATATATAAAAATTAGCAATGGTTAGTAATATATAAAGAAAGTTTGCTTTCCTTTCCTGCTCTCTTCCATTATTTTTTTCAAAGAGCTACTCTCAATAATGAGATTTAATAAATGCTAAAACATAAAAGAATTAGTATAATTGTTCTGGAGAATGTAAGTTAAGGCACAGATATTGCTCAATAACAAACTGCTTGGCATTTGGAACCAATCAGTGTGTGAGAACAGTCATTATAACCATTGTTGACTGCCATCAATGTCAGAGAACAAAAAGTATGTGCATGGTTAGTAATTATGGTGTAATAGGTCTTAACCAGAACATCATTCTGGTCTGAAGAATGTATCCTACACTGTTTGATCTCTCTCTCTCTCTCTCTGTCTCTGTCTCTCTCTCTCTCTCTCTCTCTCTCTCTCTCTCTCTCTCTCTCTCTCTGTGTGTGTGTGTGTGTGTGTGGGGAATAGACTGCATCTTGTCATCACTACACAGAAGCACTATTCCAACGTGTTATATTAAAAGGAAACATTTGTCTGACCACCATACCTTCTTCCAGTGAGACACAGATATGCCTGTGATAGTAACAGAGGCATGTGATGCAAGAAAACAAGTGTGTGAGCTTATGTAGCATCAGCCAAAAAAAAAAAATAATAAATAAATAAAAAAATAAAATAGTTTCACACAACCATTCCCTCTAAAATTTGTCCAGTTCCTCCTTGAATTTATTTAAGCTATCAACTTCCACAACGACAGATGGAAATTTGTTCCAGCAATTACCCAACTGCTGGCTAAAGGCAAATTTCCGCACATCTATTCTACAACTGTCTTTCCTCAATTTGAATTTATGCCCTCTTACGTTCATAATCCAAGTGGAAGAATCCCATCAGAATTCAGTATGCTCAACCCATTCAAGGCCTTATATACCTCAATCAAATCACCTCACAGGTGCCTAGTCTCCATTGCAATTTGCAGAACTTATTAAGTTACTGCAAGAGGATCCCTTCATTCCCATCACCAATCTTATTGCCCTTCTCTGTACAACAAGGCCTCCAGATCTGTATGCAGTACTCAGGCGTGGCCTGACCATTGCCTTATACAAAGGGATAACACCTCCTTTTCCCTGCTAGCAAAATTCCTGTATATCATTGACAAAACCGATGACCTGCTCTTGCAGCCTGTCTGCGTTGCTCAGAAAACTTCATATCTGACTGCAACAATTACTTCCAGGTCTTTATCATTTTGTACCACCTTAAGTGTAGTACCACAAAGTTCGTATGTTCCTCTGGGGTTACTTCTACCCATATGCAGTAATTTGCATTTGTCACTGTTAAACTTCAGTTGCCACTTCTCAGCCCATATGCCAAATTTTCTATATCCTGTTGCAGTAGCACACTGTCATTACTGTCATTAACAACCCTGCCAACCTTTGTACCATCTGCAAACTTCGACACTAAGTCTGATATACCTTCATCAATATCACTGATAAATATACAAAACAACAGTGGGTCCAAAATCCCGTGGGACTCCACTAATAACATTAGTCCACAAAGAGCAGCATCCATTGATTATCACCCTCTGTCTTCTCCCACTCAACCACCCTTTTATCCGTTGTTGCAACTTACCCTTAATACCATTCTTCTCCAATTTGTACAGTAGTCTTCCATGCACAACAGTGCCAAAAGCTTTCCTGAAATCCAATTATATGATATCCAAAATTATTTTCTGCACCGAGTTCCTTTGTAACCACATCATAGTATCCAATCAAATTTGTCAGACAAGATTTTCCCTTAACAAACCAATGCTGTGTCTGAATTATTGCTGCAGACTTGTCTAGATGACCCTGCAATGCATCTTTAACCAGTGACACAATTATTTTTCCCAGAACAGAAGTTCAACTAACTGGTAATTACTTGTGTCACCCTTCGATCCCTCTTTGTGAATTGGGTATACATTTGAACATCTCCAGTACGTGGGGACTTCTCCTGAGTCCAAGGATGCTCTCATAATTATGGGTAAGGGTTTGCTCAGTTCCTTTGCCCCTTCCTTTAATATAACTGGATAAATCCCATCCACACCAGGTGCCTTTATTATGTTTAACTTCAACAATTTTTCCTCCACTTTGCTCTCAGTTATTACAAAATCATTAAATGCCCTGTTACAATTTGATAAACTTCTGGCATTTTCTTTCCTTATTAACTCCTCATGTGTGAATGTAGATGCAAAATACTCATTTAATCTTTCAGCAACCTGAGCAGGATCATGAACAGTCAAACCATCGATATCAAGTGGCCCAATCTGATTCCTCTCCTTCCTTTTAGAGTTTTATATATAAGTAAAGAAATCCTTGCTGTTTTTCTTAGCATCCTTTGCCAAAGATTTCTCTTAATATATCTTCACTTGCCTAATCTCCATTGTGACTTGATTACAGGCTTATATCTGCCATAGGCTTCTATGCCGCCTGATAATTTATATGCATCCCATGCATTTTTCTTCTCTACCACAGGTCTCATTAGTTCATTTCACAACCATTTAGGCCTAAACCTTGTCATTTGGTTTTTTTTTTAGGAGCATTAGCAACTAAGGCCATATTGCTCCGGGGATAATGCAGTGGTTATTCCCTGACCTTTCTGCATCCTCCGTATTTGGTGGTGACGGGCTCGAACCCCGGTCTAATCAAGAAGCGTATGCTACGCACTGCTGCTCCTGCCCACCTGGCTATGGAGGTGCCCTTAAACCTTGAACAATATTTCTTAACAGGTATGAAAATTCTAGTAGCTTCCATGATTAATTCCTTGAATGCTTCCCACTTAGAATTTGCTGTTGGTAACATCATCAGTTGGTCCCACAGTACAGAATTTAAAAACTGTCTGAGACCACTGTGGTCACCTTTACGGAAGCAAAGACCCTTTCCTTTACCCCTGATGGTGATTATATCTTTAAGTAAATCCCACATCAGTACACTGTGATCACTGCCACCTAGTGGTTCCTTTATCTGCAAATTCTTAATACACAAATGATCACTGCTGATAACTAGATCAAGAGTATTACCCTCTCTGGTTGCCTCTCGAATATGCTGCTGCAGAAAACAACAAAAAGTCTTGCTATTGTGCGAGTGACCAACTCACAAGTTCCAGTCAATATCTGGGAATTTAAAATCCCCCATAATAAGACAATCAGATTTACTAACCCACTCATTTCTCTGTACAATTGTTCTTTGTACTCATTCAAGTCATTAGGCCTATAACACACTTTTACTCTTTTTGCTTTCCTATGATAGGATAGAATTTCTCACATTGTATCCTGCAGTCAGTAACATCACCATGACCATCCAGTTGATCCCAATGGACCCTTCAGCCATCTCTCACCTTGTTCACCCATCACTGGTTTTTCAAAACAGGTTTCATGCTAGTTGGTTGACTTGCCCCTTGTCCATCATTCCTGGTACATATGCACATTGTACCAGGAATAGCCCACTAGATACAATATCTTGAAATGAACACACCTCCCCACCATGTACCCAAAATCATGACCCATTGAAAGTCCCTCATATTGCAACTTCATGTCAGCTGTAAACATGCATATGCATTGACTACTTTTACCTGCTGAGCTTTTATTCCCACAGTGTGGTCCACTTGCTCTTAGGGTATGTGATCCTATATCCAGTGTCCTTTCAGTGTATATCAAAAATATATGCATAGTATTAAAACAAAGCTTTAGCCAAAATTTCTGAAGACTAAATTGTATATAAAAAAAACTATGAAGAATGTCTTACAACATCTTACAATTAAACATGAACTCAGTTTTAAGAATGTTAAAGAACCAGGTAGACACAATACTTAAATCAAATAAGACGGCAAACTAACAAAAAGCTGTTTTTAATAGATCATTTCACTAATTTTTATCAGTTCATGATATAACCAAAGAGTTAAAATCACTCACAGGACTATGTCCAGCTGCACTAATATAGGCTACACGAACATGATAGGCAGTACCAGGTAGAAGATTTTCTAGAAAATATTCCGTTTCTGGACCGGTGTATACTGCTTCAAAGCCTACAATAAAAACAAAAATTATATTAAACTCTTCAGAAATTACAGATTCGTTAGAAATTATAAAATGATTTCACAACCTTGTTTAAGTATTTATTAGTTCTTTGTGTATCAAAATACCTAGTAAAAAACTATGAAAATAAGAAGAAATTAATAAAAAGAAATCACAATTTTTTTGAGCCTATACTCATACCAGCAATTAGTGATTTTATTTATTTTTTTATAAATCAAAATCACTTGTATAAACAACTAATTGTAAGATTCCTCTGGCTTTCTGTGTAAGGAATCACTAGTGTATAAAATTTATGTTAATAAAGAATCTTATTATTATTATTTTGTTCAAGCATTTTCTCCCCCTGGGAATCAGGAATATTTTTTTCAAAATTTACCTAGAATCCCAGAATTCACAATTTCCTAGTCCTTCCATTTTTATTCTTATTGTAAAATACACGAAAAATAGCACAGAAAGGATATTCTGATATCACAATAACTCATTTAATTCATCATAAGTTAACTGATGTTTCCCAATAACAGTTTAAAAGCATGATGTATATGTTGCTTAATGATGCCCCCTTTTAGGTAACAAAATTATTAGCATAGACAAAAATTCACTCAGTCAATGCTGCTGATGTTATTAGTGTGTTAAGCAGCAAACTGAAATTGTGTTCCAATTGTTCTTCTAATGAGACTGAATTATCAAGATCCACTGCATAATCATCTTGATCCTCTCATAGAGAAATACAAAATTTAGGGTCTTCATTTTTATCATTATTCTTTTAAAAGGTGACAATTCAAACATTTTCTTCCCAACCTCTTTTTGTAAATTTTTATGATTTAATTTTTAGAGGTCATTGTTCGAATTTTTCACGGTGTGCTCCCAATTACTTAAACATTTTATCAATGGCACAGATTTTTTTCACCTTCTTTTGTCTTGAAATTAAATTTCGGTATTTTACATAATTCATTACTTAATTTACAGTTAATTTCATTAAGTGTTTTAAATACACACTGAAGAGTTTCTTAACAAGTTTGATTCTCTACAACTTGTGCTTCAATCTTAAGTTGCACTGGCTGCAAAATTTAAAACAGCTCTTTCATAATTAAACAACCACATAAAATCAGAGGAGTTTATAACTAACCATTCGAAAATAATATTAACATTAATCTTATGCTGTGGTCAAAAGAATACACATCACGGTCAACTTAAATGCATGTATTTTTGTGCAAATTGTATTCAATTCATTTTCAAAATCTGATGTCAGTGTTGATATCAGAATATAATCAAGTTCTTCAATGTTCACAAAAGGCAAAATATTATCAGACACCAACAAATTCAGAGAAGACTCCATATGAATCATCATATTCAACATATCAAAATTCTCTTCTGTATTATATCAAATTTTGGTTATTGCAAAATGTATCTCATGGTTGTAACATAATTAGCAAACTGCTCCAGATAATCTTCCGGTCCTTGACATTACAGCTATATCTAGGGTTGCTAAAAAAATTTTTTTGTATATCTTGTTTCTATGTCTGTTTGCATTAAGGTTTAATAGCACAGGGGGGGCAGCTTTTTTTTTTTTTTTTTTTTTTTTTTTATATGAAAACCCCAAACATGAGGTGTATTACTTTTCAGGAAATAAGTATGAAGGAAGGTTGTTCCAGAAAACTGCAGTTGAATCAATAAACGAGGAAGATGAAAAGTTGGTTCTGTGAGTTTGAAGTTGGAAAGTAAAAGGATGTTGGCTGGTGGTGCCACATGTTCGGACTGTTTTGAAAGAGACAGCGGGAATTATAAAGCCAATTCAGAAGAACAATGCCTATGGAAGTACCTGCAGAAAAGGCATGCAGCAGAAACAGTACACCTATGAGACAGAGTGGAGAGAGACTGTTAGAGATGAGTCATTAATTAAACTAATTGCCCTCTTCTGAATGGAATCTAGAAGCCTGAGAAAGGTTTTCGGAGTACCGCTCCAGATGTGGGAATGATATTCTATGATAGGGTGGATTTGCAATTTGTACAGAGTGACAGCTGTTTGGAAGAAAAGTAATGATGAGATCAAAAGAGAAAATCCAGTTCTTTAGAAGCAGAGGAAGCAATATTTGTAATGTGCTTGTGCCTAGAGAGATTAGAAGTGAGGGTAATCCCCAAAAGAGATATATCATCTTGATTGGAAATCAGAGTGTCAATCAAAGATAAGCATAGGAGCAGATGAATCCTTTTTGTGAGATATAAGACAGGACTGAGCTTTAAGGACTGAAATCAACTAAGTTGTCTGCCCCACTGGAGAATTACCTCTAGATCAGCATATAAGGAACTGGTAGCAGATATTCGAGAAGTTGAAGCTGATTGAGCAGGGCAAGGTTTCTCGAACTGGAAAGTGGAATGCAATGTGCTATCATCAGCAAAACTATGGGTAGGTTTTCCAGTCAATGGAAGAAGGTCATTAATATACAAGACGAAAAGAGTGGGGGAAAGAACTGACCCTTGGGAGACACCAGCATTAGTGGAGAAGTTAGAAGACAGAGAGAAAACTGGATAACCAATTACAAAAAACAGTTGGCAAATCATAAGATGGAAGCTTCTTTACAAGACCTTTATGCCAAACACAATCAAAAGCCTTTGAGATGTCAAGAGCAACTGCTTGTGTTTCACCGAATGTTTCCATTGAATTTCTCCATAAATGGGTAACATAAGCTAGAATATCACCAGTGGATCGACATTGATGGAATCCATAGTGGTGATCATTGATCAGACGGAAGATTTCTAGATAGTTTTAAGAGTTGGCAGTTAATTGATTTCTCCATTACTTTAGAAAGAGTAGAAGTAATTGCAATGGGACGATAATTGGATGGGAGGGATCTGCCACCCTTTTTTTTTTTTTTTTCAGGAACTAGCTGGATACAAGCAAATTTTTAAGCAGAAGGAAAAACACCTTTGAAGTAAGAAAGTGAAAAAAGGCAGCAAAGAACAGGAGTAAGTTCAGGAGCTCAGGTTTTGAGAACAAGTGGAGAAATACCATCAGGACCTGGAGCTTTGTTAGCATCAAGATTCGTCAAAATCCTTCTGAGATCCTTTTGACAGAAGACCACAGGAGGCATTGAATGGAGTGTGCTGGAAATGGTGGGAGGTGTTTTACCAAGATCATTAATACACAAGTTGGAATAAAAATGAATGGGATGCTAGAAGGTCAGCTTTATCCTTGGCTGAAGTAACAGTGGAACCATCTGGTTTTGACAGAGGTGGGAGCAGAGATGGGCAAAAGTTGCGGCCAATAGTTTGGCAAGAGACCAGAATGCTCGGCTACCATTAGGGCAAGAAGCAAGTTTTTTACTCTTGGCCTGTTCAAAATCTAGTCTGGACTGATTAATAACTGCTTTACAATTGTTGTGTGCTTTGGTTTAGGTAGAATATGAAACTTAACATTTGGACACTGTTATGGACACTGCTCATCGTGGACTGATGTTATTAGTGGAGTCCCTCAGGGCTCAGTGTTGGGTCCATTATTGTTTTCTGTATTTATAAATGATATTGATGATGGTATATCGGGCTTAATGTCCAAGTTTGCAGACGATACAAAGGTTGGCAGGGTTGTCAAGGACACTACTGACACTATGCTGCTGCAACAGGATCTGGAAAGGTTGAGCAGATGGGCTGAGAGGTGGCAAATGAAGTTTAACATTGATAAATGTAAAGTACTACACATGGGAAACAGCAACCCCAGAGCAACGTATCAACTCTGTGGTACTACACTGACAGTGGTAGAGAATGAAAAGGACTTGGGGGTGGTTGTGCAGGCAGATATGAAGTTCTCTGAGCAGTGCAGACAGGCTGCAAGAGTAGCTCATGGAGTATTGTCAATGATATACAGGAATTTTTCCAGCAGGGATAAGGAGGTGATTATTCCAGCAGGGATAAGGAGGTGATTATTCCATTGTATAAGGCGATGGTCAGGCCACACCTAGAGTACTGTATACAGGTCTGGAGACCTCATTTCAAGAAGGATGTAGAGCTGCTGGAACGAGTACAGAGAAGGGCAACAAGATTAGTGAATGGAACAAAGGGGTGCTCTTACGAAGAAAGGCTTAAGTTTTGCAAATTACAGTGTCTGGAGACTAGGCACCAGCGAGGTGATCTGATAGAGGTGTATAAAGCCTTGAATGGTTTAAGCATGCTCAATGCTGATGGGATCCTTCCTCTGGCTCAGAAAAATCACCTGAGAGGGCATAAATTCAAATTGAGGAAAGACAGATGTAGGATAGACGTGCGGAAATTTGCCTTTAGCCAGCGGGTGGTTGGTTGGTGGAACAGACTTCCATCCCTTGTGGTGGAGGTTGATAGCCTAAATAAGTTTAAGGCTCAGCTGGACAGGTATTTTGAACGAACAGAGGGGTGAAGTGGAAGTGGGGTTTTTTTTTTTTTTTTTTTTTTTGGCTGATGCTGCATAAGCTTGCTTTCTTGCATCAAATGCCTCTACTAATGCTAATGCTAATTAAGAATTGGAAACAAGCCAATTACGATACACAACATTCTTCTCTTGAACAGCCTTAGCACATTTATTGGAAAACCAAGGTTTAGATAAAGGATGCGATTTTAAAATGGAATGTGAGATAAAGGATCCTATTCCTACAAAAACAATTTCACTGATACAATCTGAGCAAACATTGACATCAGAAGTTTTGAAACAGTAATCCGACCAAGGAAAAGAAGATAAGAAATCTTGCAGGTCATCCTATTTTGCATTCTTGTAATGCCGAAAAACACAAGGTTGGGAATAGCCATGAGATAGAGGCTCCATTGGAGAAGAGACAATCACCAAGTTATGATCTGAGGTGCCTAAAGGACCATTTCAACCATGTACTTAGAAGGGTTGTTTGTGGGAAAAAGATCAAGCGTGTTGGCTGTATGATTGGGGTTGTCTGGTATTCTTCTAGATAAATGAACAATCTGTGCTAGGTCATTAGTAATTGCAAAAGCCTCAGCATCTCAATCAGCTGGCTCTGTGTGACTAGAAAACTGAAGCCAGCAGGAGTTGGGAACATTAAAATCATCAAGGAAAATTACCTCACTGTTAGAAAAGTTGGACTGCAGAAAGTCAAACTGCAAAGAGAGGAAGTCAAAGAGTTCCAAGTGATTAGTGGAATTGGGAGAATGGTAGAGACAACAGATGAATTTGACAGAATGAGGTAAAGAGATTTCACGCCAGAGAAAAATCAAAAAGAGGAGATTCCGAATTACCAAGTCTCAGGGAAAATCAGAATGGACATATACACAAGTACCACCGTTGATTCAACTGCAACTCAGATGAGCAGCAGTTGAATCAACAGATAACTGAGATTCTGTCAGAAAAGGTAAATGGGGTTTGTGGAAATGGACATCAACTGATATTAGAACTAAGACCATGTATATTTGTGAAATGAACTAGGAAGTGTTTGGGAGGTTTAGATCTTTTCAAAGGTAAATTTGCTCTATTAGTTTGACAATTCATGGTGTATTCAATAATAAGAAAAGGTGGGGGGGGGGCATGCTGTATGAAGTAATGAAATTTTCGGATAGGACGTACACATGGTAAGAATATACTCAGATTCTTGACATAACGTGGCCTCGATAATGTCCCTCACATACACACTACTTGGACTCCCTTCAGTCACTATCTGGCAGAGTAGAGATAGCAAGATTATACACTAGTTGATCCGGAAGCCTCCTAGAGTTACCAATAGGTTCAGTCCAGTGTACTAACTAGTGGCAAGCCTGCAAATACTGTTTTAGAGCTGTATCCTCAAAATGTAAGGAAGTTTGGATCTCGCATGGTGCACATCATAACCTCAAAACACATCAATCATACTGCAAGATGGAAGAGATGGGGGAGGGTTGACCGGAACTGAGTTCTAGAGACTAAATATGGGTTCCACCACTTCGAGCCACCAATAAGCAAAGTGGTGGTATTGCACCGGTTGATGAGTCACCTACTACCTAGTATTGCCTGGTAACACGGGGGGGGGTGATCCACCTTGACCCTTGCTTATGTTGATTCACACCTCGGTGGTCACCAACAGTGCACTTGCGCATGGGCGTTATACCCAAGATTACTAAAAGCTCCACCATCGTGAAATTTGCCGAAATTGGGTCCACTTGACTTGAGTGTCACCCGAATATCAGTTCCTCAAGGACTATGCTTGTGGACAAATTGTAACTTTCACTGAGATTTTCAGGCACCAGTTATATGGCAGCACTACATGGCTGTACTAAAATGAGTTGTACAAGAGGACTGTTTTTTTTTTTTTTTTTTAAATTACAAAATAAATTTCTGATAGACTGACATTAAATACATTCTAATAGGATACGATCTAGTAAAAGTGGTGATTAACAAAATGCACAGACAAGTGGATCTTCTCCTGCAAGTACAAAGAGATGTGTTGGTATGTTATGTCCAATGCAAGTCTGAGCAAGGAAAACCTCTTCATATCAGTCTTTTTTAGAAGCTGGAGTTCTGTGCCTGTGGTCAGGGTGTTATCTGTTGTAGTCTATTTATTTACCTGCTGTTGTTTTCTACAGCAGCATGCAAACTGTGGCAGCAATCACAGTGTACTAATGTAGAATTTCATTAAAGTTATAACTGTTAAGGGTAAATGGAAAATCTTTTGTTTTCATAAGGGTGGCTACAGTTGTCTCCGACAGTTTTTAAATTCTTTGCAGTGGGACCAACTAATGATGTTACCAAGAACAAATTCTAAATGGGAAGTATTCAGGAAAAAATCAGTTTTTTGTGAGTGAGTGCGTGCACAAGCGAGCAAGATGCTGCTTGTATTATGAGGCATAATTATAAAAAATGCCACTTCTGACCATGAGATGCACTGTTATGTTTCATATTGCTTGTTTACATTTATACCATTATTTCTCCAACTGAAATGGATTTATAAAATTGGATTGTATAAAAAATAGCAATTATGTTAATCTATAAAGAAAACATAACTGCAGTGTATGATAATAGTTCAGCTCCTGGCCACCTACTTAAAACATCCAAATGGTACATCAGCCAGAAAGAGCCATAAAGCTCTGTCTCAAAATGAAAACCAACAAATAGCAAGTGAAATGTTTTGCTCAATGGGCATGGTCATAAATATAAATAAAAAAAATAAAAAAAATTTTTACAAGGAGAGGGATAATACAGTTATTACTTTTAAAATATTCTAATGTAAAAAATTACATGAATATTAATTCGACATGAGATTATTCAAAATTCAATGTATTTCAAAGTTGCTATCATTCCCCAACCAATGATATATGTATTTTAGTATGAATTATTTCAAATATATCTGCAATGAAACCAACTATTGTCAACCACTGCTATAACAAAAAGAAATTTGCAACTGTACTGCACATAGTATCATTATACAATATGAAGCACCTATAAATTTCAAATTATTCACTTTTTCTATTCACTTCCCCAAGAACTGTGAGCCAAATCATAGAAAATCATGTAACTGTAATTTGTGCACCCATAACACAAGTAATGGGTGAACACCTAAACCTATTTGTTTACACCACTGAGAAGGATGGGGAATGCATAATTTCCCAAAGCAGATGCTGAGCATCGTCAAGTCATTTTGCTTGTACACACCCAGTTTGAGAGAATGATAATAAATGCTGTCCAGAGAGAGAGAGAGAACAAAAAAAGTTTATTTTTTCTTTTGAATTGTAGTAAATCCTCCAATTCAAAAGTAAAAATAAACTAACTATTCTTTATTTCTTAAGGAATTGACAACAAGGTGTGTAAAATCTTTTTAAATTTCTCACTCATAATAACAAAGGTCACAGTTCCAATTTTGCTGTCATAACAGTCATGCATTAAAACATCATTTAATTCGTCATGAGCTGTGCATAAAAACAAATGCTATGTTGTTCATTATGTATAATTCTGCATGCCTTCTAAAGAGAAATATCCATATTTTGGGATATTATTTGCTGTTTAATACTTGGTTAAAATGGTTAAAAGCATTAAAATGTGCATTTATAAAATTGGTACATTCAATTAAAATATGCTCAATGGATAAAATGGTATCACAATGCTCGCACACTGAAGGGGGGGGGGGGCATGTTAGCCCTCGGCATAAAGAATGTGTCAGATATGGAGCCGAGCAAGAACAATTTTTCCTTTACGAACCTCTGTGCAGACTACACTGCCATAGTTTGATCACAGGCTTAATCTGATATAGTTTGTTTGTTGCCTGCCTATGACACGTGTCTTGCCAGTGCAAATATATCTTATTATGGATTATTTGCCTGTAGTCTGTATAGGGGACTGAGAGGCCAAAATTATTCATGGGGGCTGCTGATTTTGCTGCATTATCGGCAAATTTATTTCTGATAATGCTGATGTGGCTGGGGCTCCAGCAGAAATGGATATCGAATCCACCTTCACAGAGAGAAAGCATTTCATCTGCTGAACCGAAGAGAGGGATGAATGAGTGGTGTATCTCATCACTAACAGAGGCTGTAATGCACTCAAAAAATTGGTATATATAATAAATGGTTGGCATTATCAGGTTCTCACGTTATCCAAGGCTAATTCAATAGCATGCAGCTCTGCTGTGTATATGCTGCATTCAGGGGGAATGTACTCAGAGTATGTTCTGAAAGGACAGCAGCAGATCCCACATGATTCTGACCTCAAGCCATTAGTGTATGCTGGAAAGAAGTCAAAATGTTCGGCCTAGTTTTCTGAATAGAGCTGAAGACAGATGGAAGATGGTGTATCAGACTTCATGCACTTCTTAAAGAGAAGTGATATATTGGTATTTGAGCATGCCAGGGCAGAAAGGGCTGCTTTGGTGATAGCACAACCTTGTCTACCGTGAGGTTAAACTCTACGAGTAGCTCTTGGACATGTATACCGGATAGACGGTTAGCACTCTGATGCGTGTTATAAAGATTTTCCCAACGTGGCTCAGAAACAGATGTACACATGGGGTGATTTGGCAAGGTGTTCAGCTTAAAAGCATATTGTAGAGACAACTGTTTTTACCGAAGCAACAAGGATGGTTGTTTTGCTTCGACATACAGACTTGGGACATATGTTCTAAATGCACCAGTAGCAATGTGAATAGCATGGTGGTGGATGGGATCAAGCCAACATATGATGCTATTCCTGGCAAATGCATACACTGGACACCCATAATCTAATTTTGACCACACAAGTACATGATACAAATGAAGTAACATGCACCGGTCTGCACCCCAACAGGTAAAAAAGAGCATGGAGAAGGTTCAGCCCTCTCATGCATTTGATGTGTAGCTGACGGACATGTCAACTTTTTGTAAAATATGACTCCTAAGAATTTCGTTTCCACTACTACTGCAATGGTGCTTTGTCCAAGTCTTAATATAGGTTTGGGATGAAGGCTGCACTGGCGGCAAAAATGGATGTAAACAATCTTCTCCAATGAGAACTTGAAACCATTGGCCGTTGCCCAGCAGTTAAGGCGATCAACGGCTTGTTGAAATTGTCTCTCTATAATTCTTATGTTGCATGATCGGGAAAAATTCTGAGATCATCAACATACAGTGCACTCTTTATAGTTGGAGAAGTTGTTCGGTAATAAAATTAACTTTAATGGTAAAAAATGTAACACTTAAAAAAAAATCCTTGGTGCTCTCCCCTCTTGTCAAAATAATTGAGAGAGAGGGTGGATCTACTTGAACTTGGAAAAATACAAGAAGATAAAGTTTTTAATAAAAACAGGAAGGTGACCTCTAAGACAAAAGTTGTAAATATCATTTAAAATACCAAATCTCCAATTTGTGTCATACGCTTCTTCCATATCAAAGAAGATTGACACCAGGTGCTCTCTTTTAAGGAAAGCATCTTGAATAGATATTTCTATTCTAATTAAGTAGTCCAAAGTGGACCTATTCTTTCGGAAGCTGTATTCAGTTCAGGAGAGGTCATTTGATTATAAGTACCATAAAAGACGAGTGCTGACCATTCTTTCCAGTAATTTACACAAGCAGCTAGTCAGAGCAATAGGGTAGTAATTTGTTGGAAGCTTTGGATCCTTGCTGGCTTAGCAAAAGCAAGAATAATTGCCTTGTTCCAGGCATCCAGAAACTGATGACTTATTTAGAGTATCTGAGTGAAAAGAGAGAAATAGATTGGTCATGTGGAATTAAATCTGCTTTTTGTGCACATAAATTAAATCACTATTTACAGAAGATATTACCCATACAGCTGCTTCAGAACATGTTCAATACTACTTTGCTGAGTTAAATTAAAAGACAAAAGATATAAAAATATTATCACATACTTCCACGTTCGAAGTGGAAGTTTAAATGTCCCAAAGATCAGCTTTTTTTTTTTTTTTTTTTTTTTTTTGTGCTATTTACAAGTAACATTTTCCTTTTAATAAGCAGCTTCCATCATTTCTTTTCATGACTGACAACTTAGTGTGTGTGTAAATATATATATATATATATATATAAACTATTTAATCATGTGCTTGATTACAGCTGTAAAATGTAATTTTAACATGTTAACTAAATTAACATTTTGCAGCTGTAATCAAACACATATTTCTCAGTTGTATTCAGATGATGAACATTATCTATTACTGTCAGCTATTCTAAGGCTGGTGATCTGCTCAAATAATGTAATTAATAAGAGCAGTTTCCACTTAGTTACAAAGTTTACTAAAAGTGATAATATATAAAAAAAAAAAAAAAAAAAAGAGATAAATGCCACCCTTTTTTTAAAAAAAAAAAAAACATATATATATATATATATCTATATAGAGATTACAAAGGCTTTAACATCAAATACCATCTTGAAACTATGCTCACTTGTGCTCTTTATCTCTATGTACAATTATATATATTTGTAAAATATACAAGAGAAGTTTACCTCAATATAGTACATAGAACACTTCCATATGATACTCTCCAGAAATTAAAATGAAAAAAATCGAAAAACTTACATTAGAGTAACAAATAAGTGGGCTTTTACACGCATGCGCGAAGACAAATAATCCCTATTTAAGTTTCATACTCACCCCTATTTGATTATTTTCATTCCTGTGATCAAGACATATGGTCGAAAAGCGCTGTCAAGTTCAGGAAGGAAAATTCGTTTTCCAATTTTTTTCGTTAATTGAGTTAAATTAATTTTTAATTGTGTTAAATTGATTTTCAATTATTTTTAAAAATTTTTAAATTATTTGTTACTCTAATGTAAGTTTTTCGATTTTTCTGTTTTAATTTCTGGAGAGTATCATACAGAAGTGTTCTACGTACTGAGGTAAACTTCTCTTATTGTTTTACAAATATTGATTTCAACGTAGAATGTATTGAGCATTACAGCTCTGGTTCATACTAACAATTATATATAATAAACAATGTAACACTCATTTTAACTTTTTAACATTTAGTTGAGGTCTAAATATTTTTATAAAAACCAAATTCTCTTTTTTCTTATCAATTCAAAATATTATGCTTTGTTATATTGGTATTATTGTGTTTTTCTAAATCTGTCATATGGTTCTCCCCTCAAAAGTATAATAAAGGAACATAAAAAGGGGTGTTCAATAAAGCAGCCTACTTAGCTACTAGATAGTTTCATGTAACTCTAGACTAAAATTGTATTCAGGTTCGCCACAAAATATCTGCATGATACAGTACACAAGAACCGTCTCACATAGCTCAAATGAATAAAAGCATGTGACATGGCAAGTCTGTCTCAAGGTTGTCAAACCAAAAAGGCAAACAACTGCAATATCTCATAGCAGTTAACATATTAATGTTCATTAATATACATTCGATGAATTATAATATTGCACACAAGTAATCCTAAGTGCCACCAGACAAAAATTTTTTTCTATTTTAAAAACATTGAATGACAAAAATTACTAACCTGCTCCTCTGTCTACTTCCAAAACGTATTTGGTAATGCTTGATGACCTACAGTCTTTTGGAGGATCTGTAAAATAAAAGACTTTTATAATGACTATACACTGTTTTATAAATAGGTTAACTATAAACACAAATTTCTTTAAGTTGATGTACAGCATGAGCAGGCAAACCAAGAATTATATGAAACATACATATAGCCCTCGATTTACGTCGGGGGTTAGGTTCCTCGGGGGACAGGCGCAAATGTAACTCTTTATATAATGGAGTCAATCGTAAATCACAGGGTTATGTTCCGGGCACCAAAAATTTTACCTACCACTTTGCACTGATTGTTTATTTTATTAGCATTCTTCATAGTTGTAATTGTTATTTGGTTTTTAGGAGCATTAGCAACTAAGGCCATATTGCTCCGGGAATATGCGGTGGTCATTTCCTGACCTTTCCGCATCCTCCGTATTTGGTGGTGATGGGCTCGAACCCTGGTCTAATCATAGTTGTAATAATAGTCGATGGAGGCATATTCATAGCCCTACACCATTAGGGCAGTTTTCATCAGATTCTATCCTCTGAATGCACTAGGATTCAATTAACTACTTTTGCCAGACATGGTGTGTCTTTATTCTATTAAATTAAAAACTTTATAACACGATTTATTAAGAGGACAATTAATAAAAAAAAAATTTTAAAAAAATGACAGCGTAATAAATTTCCAACTTGTGTAAATAGCGTAAACAACAACCAACTGAATGCTTCACCGCATGGACTTTATTACCCACATCCACGAGTGGTTACTTTGAGGGCGGGAATCTTTCTCGTCTCTGATACGAATGCGCTAATTGTTGATTGGCTCAGATTGTCCTAAATGATGTGAACTGTGCATGATACATAGCACAGTATGATGCTAATTAGAATTGCTGTTTAATAGAATTAAAATTCAATTCACAAATGTGATCACAATGACCCGTGCTTACTACACATCGTATATTAAACGGTGCTTTACTATGGTGAGTCCATCGTAATGTGATTTCATTGTATAGTAAACCAATTGTAAAGCGGGGGTCCATTGTATTTTTAACTATTTACATGAAACTTCGGATAATTGGGGCAGCTGCTTAATCGGGCCAAAATGCACTAGTGTCCTAAATAACCAGAATCGACTGTGTGTGTGTGTGTGTGTGTGTGTGTGTGAGTGTGTGTTTGTATATATATATATATATATATATGCGCACATGCACACACACGTTTATAAAATATAGAGGTTAACTCATAGCTTTTTATAGGAAGTTCTTCGGCCCGACACTCACATAAAATTAATCCAATTAATACATTATATAAAACTAAATTTATGACACGATATTATGGTTTAAAATTGTGAATGTATAAAGAGGTTTCTTAAAAATAATCCTGTATTCAATTTCCATAATCTACTCACTGCCAAAAGGAAGAGCAAAGCAAAGCCAATGCATATCAGCCCTCTAAAAACACTAAACCACCCAGCAATAATGGACTGGCAATTGAAGACAACTGTGAAATTTACTAAAATATTATAGACTAAACTTCTTAATAAGGGACAAAGTTATTTAGGGGTGGTCTGTGCTCACAAGAAATAAAATGACACTTAACAATCTCCACTCTCTCCAGTAGAGTGGAGATAATGTTTAGTAATGCAGGCTATTTACGTGAAATTTACGTTTTTATCTCACTTAGCTATATTGCATGAAACTGGGGGAAAAATGTAATAAATAAATAAATAAAATAATAATATTTTATAATAATAAGTATAATAATAATAAAAAATACCCTGACAATATAAGGCCTGTTCAAAAACATATCCTGGATACTACAATACAATGACAATAAACAAACTTATGGGAAAAGGAAAATTAATTCCTTTGAAATAATCCTTCTGAGGTTATGCACTTAGTCCAATGATTTTTTTCACTCTCAGAAGAACTTCTGAAAAACTGATTCAAAAAACAAAACCAGCTTTCCAGAAGTGCTTCTAAGAATGGGGAAAAGAAATCAAAGCTGGGCCATCATATTACACTTTAATGTTTGTACATCATCAAACTGATATCCTTTCAGGCCCCCCCCAGGAAACAGAGTCTCATGGAGCCACAGCTGGTGAATACAAGATTGCTACGCTTAAATAATTTCATATTTTGCCAAAAACCTCTGTAGAAGTAGCTATGAATGCAACATTATTGTGTGCGGAGATGGGGGGAACCCCTGGTACCGTCAGACAATTAACACAGTATATTATTGTCGTGTAGCAACCAATTTTTGGAGTTCCACTTTTCTCCTACAATTTCATTAACAGTTAATCCTCAATCATTTTGCACCAAAGTTTACACTTGAAACACAATTTCATCATTTTCTGAAGGTGAGGGCCATCAAGATCAAAGACCACTTTTTGAGAGGCTTCCTACCCTCTTTGAACTGGCACCAGTCAAAAACTTGTGTAAAGTCCATTTCTGAGTCCCTGTATACTATTTCAAACACTTCACTTGTAGTTTTCAATTTTAAAGTAAAATTTAACACTTACATTATTCAGTGCAATCCAATATTCTGAAATACAACAAGATGTGAAAACATAACTTCATCATCAGCTGAAAAATAATAGACTGGTGAAAGTGAACAGCCTTCTGTATGGAGGTACAGAAGTACAACCTTCTGTAAGCTCTGCTGTCTTACCCTTAAATAATGATCATAATCCAAATACTTTCCATAAAGACAATTATAGATTACACTGCATATGAGGACAAATACTATATGGCATAGAACAAGAAAAATGTGCATCTTACCCCACACTACTCTGAAACAAGAAGCATGAATCCGACCCTTGGGAAGTGGCTTATTAGGACAGCTAAGTTTATCTGGCAATGTACAAAATGATACAACTCTGCTCCAAGGACTGGATCCTTCCTCATTACTGGCACATAACTACCAAAGAGACAAAAAAAAGACAACAAACTATAAAATTCACTCCACAGTTACACATATCACGATACAATTTATATAAAAAAGAGATAGACAGATAGTAAAATACAATTAGTACAAAGCATGAGTTGGATCATTTTAAATCTTTTTTTTATTGGCTAATATTAATTTTTCTAGTTCTGCTTAATTATTTTTAAATAAATAAATTTATTTATCCAAAAATTAAATAGTAAGCAGAAAGTTAGATGATATTTATTACACCTCATTCAGAAATAGAATACGAAAAAATACATGTTTAAAAGATTGAATAATTAAAATGCAGATTTGATGTGATATGACACAATGGCAACATGGGCCATAATGTACCCCAAGTAGAAAAGTATAAAAACATTAAGTCACTGGAAACCCATAAACAATTACAATGTAGAAATGCATATAAATCAACAGTCAGCAGGCAAACAGAGGACAAGATGTATACAATAACTATTTGAACATATTTATACAAGTTTAAAATGCAAAAATTGAAAATTTTCAGACATGTCTCTGTCAGATAAAATCTGAATGACTCTCAGCTAGATGATTAAAAGCACTAAAGTATAAAAAAAATTCAATGATAAAATTCGCGCATTTAATAAAAATGTTAAAATAGTGTCTCTGTGCTCACACCACAACAGAAAAGAATAAGTAAGATGGCTGTGTTCCATGCAGAGCCAAGTTAGACCAAGTTTCTCCTTATAATCTGTGAGCAGACTACGTTTGCAATAATTCAATTACAGGCTTAATCTAATGTAATTTGTTTGAAGCCTGCCATGCCACGAGTGTTACCATTTGCACTGTGTATGTGTGTGTGTTGTTTGGTTTTTAGGAGCATTAGCAACTAAGGCCATATTGCTCCGGGATATGCGGTGGTCATTCCCTTGACCTTTCCGCATCCTCCGTATTTGGTGGTCATGGGCTCAAACCCCGGTCTAATCGTGTGTGTGTGTGTGTGTGTGTGTGTGTGTGTGTGTGTGTGTGTGTGTGTGTGTGTGTGTGTGTGTGTGTGTGTGTGTGTGTTAGTGGCAAAGAAGCTGCAATGGCCATAGAGTGCCTATTTATGGGAATGAGCTAGAAAATAACTAAGTGTAACCACTTCATTTTATTTGTTTCAGAAAACAGAAAACTGCATTAATGTTTGCTTGTCACCAATGATATTCTGCAGCAATTGGTTCTTGAAGATTAACCAGAGAACAAAGAACTGAAGTTCTGTCCTACTGATAGTGGGGCAGTCAATCAGAATACGTTTGGCTGTTAGATGTACTGAACAGTGTGGACATTGTGGAGAATCATTGCCTGTGAATAGATGGAACCGTACTTGCGAGTCATATAAGTATATCCTATTCTAGCCCATGCGAGCATCACTTCTCATTGCACTGTCTGAATGCTAGAGTGCCCAAGTTTTGGGTCCTGTTTCAACTGATAAAGCATATTACTGGTTTGAGTGTGCCAGGGCTCTATCCACTGTGCAAGGCATGCTGCTTCTATAATGATAGTCAGAGGCTGGAATAGGGACAGAGGTTAAATCTAAAGTTGATGGACTTTTAGCAGCTTTTATCAGCCAGTTCATTCCCCTTTATCCCTAAATGTGCTGGGATTCAACGAAAGGTCACTAATTGATGACGTTCTACAATTTACAACAGCAAGCTCTGGTTTAAAACAGGGTGAACCATAATTATAGGAGGGATTTTGCATTGCCGTGACTGAGTTGAGAGAGTCAGCGTAAACTATATACAAGGGCTGTTTAATCAAGAATGTTCATAATTTTTCATGAACAACCATACTGCTTGCTATTTCTAGCTGAGGTGCAGAATTTAAGGCCAAAGCAAGCTGCATCACATAGCAACTGCACAGTTGAATCATGTGCACATGTAACCTTGGCAGGTGGTCAAGTTTATGCCTGTTCTGTTCAATTTCACTTTGGTAACAATGGATATGGCATGTAAGAAACAGTATCCTACTCTCAAATTTTGTTACTGTCTAAAGTAAACATCAGCTGAAGCATATGAAATGTTAAAGAGGCTTATCATGAATCTATGCTTCCATATAGCACAGCTCACAGGTGCTCTTTAAAATGTTTAAAGATGGATGTGATTCAATCACAAAAATTGGTGGTCCTGGAGCTCCAACCACTGTTGTCACTAGGGAAACATAAACACTGCTTCTGTAATCATGAGGGGAGATCATCATATAACAGTAAGGCAACTGGCAGAGATGTTGAGCATATCGGTAGGAAGCACACAGTATTCTCCATGATCATTTGCATATGATATGTTTTGTGCTTGCTGAATTCCAAGACTACTCACACCTGAACAATAGCAAGTTCATATGTAGGTTTGTCAGGTGCTGCAATTGATGGTTATTGAAGATGGTGAGGTTCTGCACAAAGTGATAATGGGGGAAGAGATGTGGCTTCATCAATTCAACCTAGAAAGTAAACAACAAGGCTTTGGTTGGAAGTCTATGTCATCACCAATACTGGAAAAAAAAAAAAAAAAAAAAAAAAAAAGTGTTGCTTCTACAGGAAAGGTTATGTCATCTCCATGTTTTTTTTTTACATTCAAGGAATGGTTTATCAGCATGTGCCACATCATACAACTGTTATGGGACCTTACTACAGAACCGTATTGCACACTTTACAGGATTGTATTTGTCACAAAAGAACACAACTGCATGCAAGTGGATGAATGCGGCATCACAACAATGTGAGACCTCACATTGCTCATACTGACATCAAGTACTTAGCCAACATTAATGTCAAGTGTGTTTCCTGTCTGCCCTACAGCCCTGACCTTGCACCCTGCAATTTTTTTTTCCCCAAAATTAAAGGAGGAGCAAGGAAAATGTTTCCAGTCGTCAGAAGTAGTTGTAAAGATATCAGAGGTATTTCTCAAACACATATTTAAAAATGGTTTCCACCAAGTTTTTGAAGAATGCCAGAAGCGTTGGGGCAAGTGCATTTCATCAAATGGGGAATACCTTGAAAAGGACCATCAAAATATGAATGATTAATAAAGATATGTTATGGAAAAAAAAATTATGATCATTCTTTATTGAAGAGCCTTCATATTTTGTAGAGAAGTAAAGATTCAGATTTTTGAAAGCTAATTTTATTACATGTAGTTTTGCTGAAAAGCTGCTATACTCAGGTGGAAGGGAAGCTGGAATTATAGCAGAGAGAAACACTGCTGCTGCTCCAATGGTTGAATGTGATTTAGAGCCATCAGTATACATATTGGCCAGAAAAAAACATAGTTCTGAATATGGCTTGCATGGAACTGCCTCTACTTCATGTTGATTGCCAGTAGAAGTTTCTTTCCCAATTGATGAAAATAAATATCAGAGGTCAGTTGAGGAATTGGAGTCCAAGGTGACCGAGAGTAATTCATTATCTGTTGACTATTGAAATTGGGAACATTCAAAATCTGTGTTAGTTTAAGAAGATGCAGACCCACTATTCTTATTTTATTATTTTTTATTTCTATAGAGGTTTTAGTGGTGGATTGGAGAAATATGGCTAAATAGGACGCATAGAGCAACTTTGTATTTTGGTGTGTACTTAAGTAGCAGTATTTTTCTGCAGAGGTACAGGGGGGAGCGCAAGCTTCAATTCATTGACTATGAGTCAGAGATGTTCTGAAAGCACCAAGTAAAATCCGCACTGCATTGTGCTGCATACATTAAGACAGCATAGTACACTCCTTCATGCAGAATCATAGATTACAGCACCATAATCAAAATGGGATCTAATCAGTGCTCTATATAAGAGTAGAAGGGAGGCATGATCTGCTCCTCAATTATAGGGCAGGTAAAGCTCTTAGCATGTTCAGCTTTTTGAGACAGGCAGTACGTACAAATTTAATGTATTCAAAGTTTAACTTAGTGTCAATGATTTTTTGAATTAAGATTAATTCCAAAAATCTGATATTGTGGACTGGGATGGTAAGATTTGACATCTGAAGTTCAGGATCTGTATGCTATTTACGTTATCTGTAAAAGTGAATCGCAACAGTTTTATGTTGTGAAAGATTATAACCACTGAGCAATGTCCACTTTTGTACTTTATTCAGGGATATCGGCAGTTGTTGTTCAATAGATCTAATGTTCTGAAAAGGTTAGAAAAATTTGCAAAAGAGTTCCTTTAAATTTCTTGCCAGTAGCCTATGAGAACATAGGGGGAGTTACATATCAGGCAATTACACTTGCCTGATATGAGAACATATCAGGCAAGTGTAATTCAAGGTCTTGGTAGATTTGGCTGCAATATCAGTCAGATCAACAAGACAAATCACTTTCCCTAATCCCAACATGACTGGAAATCAGGAGACTTATTCTGTGTCTTTATTGCTGCTGTGCATTCTGTATTTCTGCATGGTTTTGAAAAATGTGGAAACCAGGAAAATGTTTTTGGAATTGCAACTGCACAGAAAATACTGTCAGTAATGTAAGTCACTGCATCGTTGATAAACAGGTGATTGACTGCAGTGATATAAAAATGTGAGAGACATTGAAAGCCATTCTAGTCAGCCTGATCAATCTTCCACTACAATAGTCTAAAAGGGAGACATGATCTCCACCTAAATGTTTAATAAAGGAACGAGAGGAGAGCAAATAGAAAGATTAATAGCAGAAAGCATCCAGGTAGGCATAGGAAAGGTGTTGCTTCCACATTTAAAAGGAGGAAATCATTGTCAGTATGCTCAATAATACAACTCCTCACTTTAATGTATGTCCACTGAAATCTCCTAATAATAAAACAGGGGAAGGCAACTGCATTACAACATCTTCAATGCCTTTCTGGGGTATGTCATTCCCAGGAGACAAATAGAGGGAATAAAGTGTTAGTGAAAACCTGACTATAAGTTTAATTGCAATTGCAGCTGCAGTACTGTATCATGTTGGCAATGAGTTGCAAAGGCTGGACTAGGAGTCTGACCAGAAGGATAGCAATCCCCTCCATGAGCAGAGTCATCCTCAATTCTATCCTTGCAAATAATAATATTATTCTAGAAAGGCTGTTGATATTGGTATTGATATTGTTATTTCCAGCGCAAGGCCCTCTAGGGCATATTGCACCTGTCAACGAGACGGAAGTCAGACATATAAGAATAGTCAGAGATGATCATATAGCTGTATCTGTTTTAGGAAACAGAAAAATTCAGGGAGATTTGCATCATTGCCTGTGAATACTAATATGACAAAGTGTTCAAGGTTCTTCAAGATTTCATAGAAAACGTGATGAGGCTTTTCAGGCATGTGTACAAGGAGGTGCAAGGAAAATCAGCACAAGGGCAATTTAGGCCCTTGTGCCTATTCAAATATTTGGAACGGTGTCGGAATTTGCTTTATTTGATATTAGATATATTCATAAAGTCTGATTTATTTAAGATAAGCAATGAGTCATCCAGATTGGCATTGTTTCCCAATAGGTGAGTTAGTGATAAAGGTTCTTGCATTTGTGTCAGAGAGAGGAAGGTAGTATTTCTGATGTGGGAAAAATACGAAGAGTCTAAGAGGATATGCCAAACTGTAAGTTGTGATGAAAAATGTATGCACAGTGGAGGATCAAAGCCTGTGAACAGAAAGACGTGCGTCACGTCTGTGCCCTAAGCATAATCTTGCCAATATTACTTCTTCGTACTATTTTTTCTGAAGCTGGAGTTCCATAGTTGTGGTTCATGTTTAATTTCAAATAATTTATTGTTCGTATGTGTCTTCCAAATGTTTAACCACTGTTCTCTACATATGTCTCTTATGAATGCTGAGGGGAATAAATTCAAATTAAGGAAAGACAGTTGTAGAATAGATGTGCGGAAATTTGCCTTTAGCCAGTGGGTAATTGACTGCTGGAACAAATTTCTATCTGTCGTAATGGAAGATGATAGCTTAAATAAATTCAAGGAGGAACTGGACAAACTTTTAGAAGGAATGGATGCGTGAAATGGTATTTTATTTAGTTATTTTATTTTTTATTTTTATTTTTTGGCTGATGCTACATAAGCTTGCTTTCTTGCACCACATGCCTCTACTACTACATGTGTTAGGAAATCTATATAGAGTACTTTGGTAAGATGGAGGTGCACTGCTGTTTGGATGTTTGGCTGCCTGGTCTTATGTTTTGTTACCTGTGATGCCAGCATGCCCTGGAATCCAACAGAAGCTTATAGTATGATTCAGACGAGACTGAATTTCATTTACTATGGGATGTGGGGTTTAGAATTTATTAATTATTGTGGACAGCACACTCATGGGGTCTGTATATATTAAACTCTTGGTGTTGAGACAGATATATGGACAAATTAGGACAGGATTCTCAACTATGGATCACCTTCATGTAATATCACAGCTAATGGAGAAAGCAAATGAACATAAAACACCATTATGCCTGGCATTTGTGGATTATGAAAAGGCATTTGACTCCATACAGCATAAGGCAATGTTTCAGGCACTGGAAAGACAAGGCATAGATACCCCATATATTATGATTTTGAAGAAAATATATGAGAGTGCTACCTCCTTTATTAGACTAGACAAAGACAGTAGCAAATTTAAAATCGAGAAAGGAGTTCGACAAGGAGACAATATCTCCGAAGCTGTTTACTGCTGCCCTTGAGGAAGCTTTCAGAAGATTAGACTGGTCGCAGAAAGGAGTCAATGTGAATGGAGAGTACCTAAACCATTTACGATTTGCAGATGACATTGTGGTCATAAGCCATGATCCCAAAGAATTAGAGGAAAATCTTAATCAGTTATGCACAGTTAGTAAGGATTTTGGATTAAAGATGAATATGGCTAAAACAAAAGTAATGATGAACAAGTATGCCACGGAAAGGAAAATAATGATTGAAGGAGCAGTAATTGAAAAGGTGGAGTCATATACTTAACTGGGACAAGTTATTAGCTGTAATAATGATAAATGGCTGGAAGTCAAGAGAAGAATAAATTTTGGATGGATAGCATTCAGGAAATATAGTCACATACCGAAGAGCAATATCCCAGTTTGTCTGAAACGTAAAATAATGAATCAATGTATACTTCCCACCATGACTTATGGAAGTGAAACTTGGGCACTCACAAAAAGAATGGAAGAGAAGCTGAGAACTAAACAGCGAAGAATGGAACGAATTATATTGGGAATCAGACTGTTAGATAAAAAGAGAAACACATGTATTAGGCAGCAAACTTAAGTAAAGGACATTCTTATCAAAACTAAAATGGTCTTGGGCAGGACACATAGCTTGAAGACATGACAGATGGACTAAGAAAATAACAGAATGGTATCCAAGAGGAGCTAGAAGAAAACCTGGAAGACAAAGGCAGAGATGGATAGATGAAATTCATGAGTTTTTGGGTAGTAAATGGATGGCCAGTGCTCAAAACAGAAGGAGCTGGAAAGTTGCTGGAGAGGC
This sequence comes from Mastigoproctus giganteus, assembly GCF_048544385.1. NCBI lineage: Eukaryota > Metazoa > Arthropoda > Arachnida > Uropygi > Thelyphonidae > Mastigoproctus > Mastigoproctus giganteus. The sequence continues at coordinate 57,291,294 of NC_143580.1, forward strand.
CTTCATCCTGCAGTGGATTGAAAATGGCTGATGATGATGTTGAGACAGATATTGATGTTGTCTATAGCTTGTTGGATCAGTTCTGCAGTATAACTGCTATATTCACTGCTGTTGATATATGGACAAATTAGCTACTGTGGCCATAATGCACCTTTCCAATATTTTTTTTATGATTTGCATGTCTTTCCTTGCTGTTGTCTAATTTCACTAAAGTGTTGTATAAGTTTTAAGAATGGAAAAATATCAACAATAACTCATAATACATGCTGCAAAGTCACAATGTCATGCTTAGGCAGGAAGGATGAAAATGCTATTTGAAATGGCTGTTTATAGAGTACAGACAAAAATAACATGGCAGCCAAAGCACAGAGATGAGTCTTTCTATGCAAGTAGAGACATACGAGTAACAAAATATCGGAAAGGTGCATTATGGCCATATGATAATCATAGACGATACAACAGGAAGTGTTACTTCTTCTTGTATCTTCTATGATCTGATTTGTATGAGTACAAGATTTCCAGTACAGTAATACCCTGACTTACGTGAACTCGGAGTTATGCGGTTCTTGATTTTTTCGTTTGGTGTATATCTAAAATTAGCTTACCAGTGATTTGAAAGTCAAATCATAAAGCTTGGGTGACAGCTTCCGTTTTTGAGGACTGGTTTGGTCACCACTTCATACCCGAAGTCGAACATTACTGCAAGTCTAAACAGATTCCATTTAAAGTGATGCTTCTTATTGACAATGCACCCGGTCACCCTCCTGCCACTCTAATTAATTTCGACCCACGTGTGAAAGTTGTGTTTTTGCCTCCAAACACAACCAGCTTGCTTCGACCGATGGACCAGGGAGTCATCAAAACATTCAAGGCTGACTACACGAGGCATTCGTTTGCACGTCTGAATGAAATTATGAGACAAAATAGTGAGATATCTGTTAAAGACCTTTGGAAACAATTCAATGTTTTAGATGCCGTAAGATTCATTGAAGAATCTTGGGATGAAATTCACAAAAAAACATTGAATGGTGTCTGGAAGAAACTTTGTCCATTTTTTTTTTTTTTTTTTTTTTTTTTTCAAAAATGAGACGAAACCAATGCCAGAAACTGATCATGTCGCTCATGTGATAGAAGAAGTTGTTAATCTTGCCAGGCAATTAGATTTGGAAGTCAATGGTGATGATGTCAACGAGCTGTTGGATTCACATATTCAGGAGTTGTTGTTGTTATTTGGTTTTTAGGAGCATTAGCAACTAAGGCCATATTGCTCCGGGGGATACGCGGTGGTCATTCCCTGACATTCCCGCATCCTCCATATTTGGTGGCTCATGGGCTCGAACCACGGTCTAATCAAGAAGCATGTGCTACGCACTGTTGCTCCTGCCCACCTGGCTACGGAGGCGCCCATAGTCAGGAGCTGACAATGAATGAGCTCATAGAGATGCATGAGCAAAACGTCACTGAAATATCCGACACTTCAGACCCAGTTCCACCAGAAAAGCACATGACAATTGCAAGCTTGACAGAAGGTCTCAGATCAATTGAAAAGGGCTTAAAAATTTTAGAAAATATAAGACTCCAACGAAAACACATTACAGCTACAAAGCAAGGAATAAAAAAAATTATTAGCTTGCTACGAAGAAATTCTGCATGAAAAAAAGAAGGCGCTGTGTCGTCAGATGAATTTGTTAGATTTTATGAAGCCATCGACATCGAAATAACTTTTTTACCTAACTCAAATTTATTTTTGTAATACATATTTTGTATTAATATGTATAAAGAACTGCAATTTTATTAAATATTTTTTTTCTAAACTAGTGTTTTTGTTAGTCCTTGGTCCCAATTAAACAAAATTTATATGTATTTATATGCAAAGTTGTACCCCGACTTATGCGAATTCGACTTAAACAATTTTCGTCGGACCCACCTATCACGTAACTTTGGGGTATTACTGTATTGTAATTCTGGTTTAAATTGAATAAGTTGTTTATTGGTTTGATTCTGGCATATCTACTGCTAAATGATCTTTTGAGTATGTAGTATTCTGAGCTTGTAGTTGGCATATGGGACACTAACAGTTTCACCAATAGGGCTTATTACAGTTCTAGCAGCCTGATCAGCAAATTAATTTTCAGTGATTGATGTGTCCCAGAATCTAGCATAGTTTGACATCTTGGTGTTTTTTCTAGAGTTCCTTAAGGACAAGCTGTATTTTTCTTATCAGGGATTGTGATGATGTAAATTCTGTCTGTGAAGCCCAAAATACACTTTTTTCAAATCTAGATAAGATACACTGTATGAAATTGATAGCAAAATTAACCTGATCTCTGATCTATGGCTATTTGCATGGCACATAGCTCAGCAAAGTATACACTACATTCAATCAGAAGGTTGCCATGATATGATTTGATATGAACTGCAGCTGCAACAACTTCGTGATCAGATATGGAATCATCTTCTACAGATTAGTATTGGCCATATAGTACAAGAAAGCCACAACTTTTGCTGCACGCTGGCCAAAATAATAAATAAAATGAAATAAAATAAAACAAAAATAATAAAAAATTAAAACTAACATATGGGTTAGTGCAAAAGCATCATTTTAACATAGCCATCTACCAAAGTAGTTAAATTAATTAATTAAATTGGCATCGTTTTGGTTATATCTCATATTGTGAATGCCTTCGCAATGAGTCGCCATGGTAGTGTACTACCTCGAATATGTAACACATCGCCAGTGGAGAAGACTACTGTTACTTATTCTCAGCGGATACCACCACCCAGATGGCACCGTGTCAAAGCTTGTTGGCTTCTCCTCAGTGGGTGGGCAGATACCCTGGTGTTGCAACAGTGACAACTCAGTTATGAAGTAATACAATACCAGGGAAACTCTTTGTGGACCTCTCACTGATACCTGTCTACACAGCTTGTAGAACTTCACATCCATACTGTAATGTATATCCAAGTATCTCTGCTGTAAATAGGTTTTATATTTCAGCAGTCATTTGAATTATAAATACCAAATGTCAGAGTCCCAGGGTCTCACAACACATACTCCACAACATAATTTTGCCTCCATCAGCATACAGCACCTTTAAAAAAAAAAAAATTTTATGACTTCATAGTTTGTGTTGTTTTCCCCATTCCTTGATCCTGATCTGCATGATGCAACTGAAACCAACATTTAAGATATCCCATTTTTACTGTCCAGTTCACATAATATTTGGCCTGCTTCTGATTAGGTTGTTTATGAGTGCCACAACAGATAAATTATGAGGCATCAGTATATTGTGTTTAAGGACTGCATATTTCATGGGCGATTTGCCTGTTTATAGGATGAAAGGGGAGGAGGTCTCAAGTTTCCAGCTATATGGCCCTCACTCAAGACTAGTTTGACTGTTCTAATGTAAACAGGACCAGGGGCTTTTTTTGTAGATGATATCAAAGAACGGCAATAACAGTCACTATACTAGCCATGAAAATAGCTCACCAGCAGTATTTTTTTGTGCTGACTGCTTTGAATTGATGCATATGGAAATGTTAGCATGACCATTAATTATTGTTCCACACTGAAAAATCAATCGAGACATATCAATTTTCCATTTTACTGTCACAAATATACCATAACCTGTGCACTGAACATATTTCTAAAGTGAACACACACTTACCCGAAACCTATATTCTGTGTTTCCGCGAAGACCACTGTGGATGTAAGATGTCTCTCTTCCATTATACACCGATAAGAAACCATGCCTCTGAAATAACCACATAAACACATAAAAAAAACCACACTCTGCAAATCTTGTATAATACACTATTTTTCTAATAAATCACTTAATTTCACAAGTAAAGATAACATAGAGAATATTCCATAAGTAAAGGGTAGTGGTCAACAAGGTTTCTGATGATAGAACCAAGTAGGTTGAACAGTTCCTTCAATTTTTTAAAGAATAATGGATTTTCCTTCTTGGAAACATATTTTGATTAAAAATTATATTAATAACTTTAGGTCAACCTGTGGATAAATGCAATCATTTCTAAAGAGTAAAAGTCCAATGGTGGGATGATGCTATTCATGACTAAACATGAACCAAAAAAGGATTTCAAATGCGTTAGATATAGAAATATGATGTTTCTGTAACATCATAATTATATCCCATTTCTACATCTACCACTCAATAAACTTTGAGATAATTTTATATTTTTGAATTATCCTGTACAGTTAGACTTGAAGAAACAAATTATAAAACTATTGCCTAACAGATGTTCCAAACAAACTAAATCCTGTTCAATTACTTGCATGGAAGTCTTCTTCCAAAGCTCATGGAGTTTTTAGGTAATAAAAAAGTAAGAAACTACAAACTAGTGGGAAAAATTGTTGCTTAACTATAAAAAACAAGTCTGCTAGATGTTTCAAACAACATACTTTGTATCTGTCCCCCACCCCCAATATTAACAGCATCTTACTTAGAGAAATGCAGGTTACAATAAATGGCATAAAAAAAAAATATATATATATATATATATATATTTTCTCTCTATTCTCTCTATTATATAAGCTGGTTAAGCTTGCATTATGTCAGTGGTGTGGCTCTGATCTAGAGTGCTGTCTGTTCTATAGATTATTTTTCGCTGCATAAGGACCACCGCCATGCAAATCCTTTGCATTGGTTGATCTATCGGAGAATGGAGGTGTGGTTTGGTTCTTCGATATTTCCGCCTTTGCGATGATTTGTATGACGATTGAAATGCAGCGATTCCATGACCATTATTGGCCTCGTGGTCCTCTGTCAATATGGGACATGATGGTCAGTCTATTATTTTGATATTTTAGTTTTTTGGTAGTTTCTTTAACCCTTTTTTGGTGATATTTCACGTATTTTGGAAATGGTACCTTCGAGGGGGTTCCGCTAAATTATGTATAATTGGCATTATTTTAAATTTACATCATGTTTTATTAATTGGGTTTAATGACCTAATTGACTAAATTATATAGGGGATTATCGACTACCTTTTGTCCTACTACCGCTACTTTCCCTTCCCTGTTTGTTTATTTTATATTATTTTACGTTTTGTTTCGCTCTGCATTATTGCCGTACTACTGGCTGATGTTTTTATTTTAAATATCATATTTATTTTAATTATCAGATATAATTAGGCATCATGTGGAGGATGTGCATTTGCTGCCTCTAATGATAGCTACATAGCTATATTTATTTATTTTTATCAATTTTGTCTAACTTTTACCTCACATAATATATATATATATATATATATATATATACACACACACACACACACACACACACACACACACACAGTAGATTCTAGTTATTTCAGCCACCGGTTAATCGGAGCAGCCATTTATTTGGGGCAAATCTTAACCAATCGAGAAAATAGCCAGGGTTTACTTCGGTTAATTGGGACAGCATGCCGTTTAATTGGGGCAGGAGACCGCAGCACTGGAGATTACCCTACGATTGTCTCCGACAGTACCACGTGGTTCGGTCGAAATTCTGGAGGTCACAACCATAAAACAATTAGCAGTCACCTGTTTATTGGGCTTTTCTGTTAGTGAAATCTATCCTAAATGGACAGTAAACTCGATCTTACTGAATTTACGATAATACCGACAACTGGAATTCTGTGGGTTATTATGGTGAATTGTGTTTACACTTCCATGAAATCTTCAATCATATAAAAAAATTATTTTTCAGATCTTCTCTTCATTCCTATTTTTAAAGCTTTGTAACTAGTTACTCCGTTCTCACTTTAGCATTAGTAGAGGCATATGATGCAAGAAAGCAAGCTTATTCAGCATCAGCCAAAAAAAAAAAAAAAACACCACTACTACTCCCATTTCACCCCTCCGTTCGTTCGAAATACCTGTCTAGTTGAGCCTTAAATTTGTTTAGGCTATCAACTTCAACAACAAATGATGGAAGTCGGTTCCACCAACCAACCACCCGCTGGCCAAAGGCAAATTTCCACACATCTATCCGACATCCGTCCTTCCTCAATTTGAATTTATGCCCTCTGAGGTGATTATTCTGAGCAAGAGGAAGAATCCCATTGGCATTGAGCATGCTCAAACCATTCAAAGCCTTATACACCTCTATCAGATCACCTCGCCCGTGTCTAGTCTCCAGACTCTGTAATTTGCAAAACTTAAGCCTTTCTTCGTAAGAGCAACCCTTTGTTCCATTCACTAATCTTGTTGCCCTTCTCTGTACCCGTTCCAGCAGCTCTACATCCTTCTTGAAATGAGGCTTCCAGACCTGAATACAGTACTTAAGATGTGGCCTAACCATTGCCTTATACAAGGGAATAATCACCTCCTTATCCCTGCTAGAAAAATTCCTGTATATCATTGACAAGACACCATGAGCTACTCTTGCAGCTCGTCTGCACTGCTCAGAGAACTTCATATCTGCCTGCACAATTACCCCCAGGTCCTTTTCATTCTCCACCACTGTCAGTGTAGTACCGCAGAGTTGATACGTTGCTCTGGGGTTACTGTTTCCCATATGTAGTACTTTACATTTGTCAATGTTAAACTTCATTTGCCACCTCTCAGCCCATCTGTTCAACCTTTCCAGATCCTGTTGCAGCAGAATAGCATCAGTAGTGTCCTTAACAACCCTGCCAACCTTTGTATCATCTGCAAACTTGGACATTAAACTTGATATACCATCATCAATATCATTCATAAACACCGAAAACAACAACGGACCCAACACTGAACCCTGAGGAACTCCACTAATAACATTAGTCCACGTTGAGCAGTGTCCATTGATTACCACTCTGTCTTCTGCCACTCAACCATCCCCTTATCCATAGCAGCAATTTGCCTCCAATGCCACACTGCTCCAATTTGTGCAGCAGTCTTCCATGTGCAACAGTATCAAAAGCCTTTCTAAGATCCAAATATATAATATCAAAGTTATTCCCTGCATCCAGTTCTTTTGTGACTACATCATAGTATCCAATCAAATTGGTCAGGCAAGACCTGCCCTTAACAAAACCATGCTGCGTCTGAACTATAACTGAATTCTTGTCTAGATGATCCTGCAGTGCTTCTTTAACCAGTGCCTCCATTAATTTTCCTGGAACAGAAGTTAAACTAACAGGTCTATAATTACTTGTGTCAGCCTTTGATCCTCCTTTGTGAATTGGGGTTACATTTGCACATCTCCAGTCTATGGGTACCTCCCCTGAGTCCAAAGAAGCTCTCATAATTATGGCTAGGGGTTTGCTTACTTCCTTTGCTGCCTCCTTTAATATAACTGGATAGATCCCATCCACCCCAGGTGCCTTTTTTATGTTTATCCTCAACAATCTCTCCTCCACTTTCCTCTCAGTTATTACAAAATCATCTAGCTCACTGCCAATGTCTACTTTACCTACGTCATTCTCCTTCCTGAATAACTCCTCATGCATGAATGTAGATGCAAAATACTCGTTTAGATTGTTAGCCACCTGAGCAGGATCCTCAACCGTTGAACCATCAATATCCAGTGGACCAATCTGATTCATCCCTTTTCTTCTTGAGTTTAAATAGGTAAAGAACTCTTTTCTGTTTTTCTTTGCATCCTTTGCCAAAGATTTTTCGTAGTCTGCCTTTGCCTGCCTAATCTACTTTGTGACTTGGTTATAGACCAACTTATATCTATCATAGGCTTCCATGTCGCCCATTAATTTGTATGTATTCCATGCATTTTTCTTCTCTGCCATGTCTCATTAGTTCATCTGACAACCATTTAGGCCTAAACCTTGAACGATAAACTGTGCATATTGTGTTACTTGCAATTGTGTTACCTTGCAATTGTGTTACCAGTTATTCAGAGATGACTGGTCTTTTCCTGGTTTGAGAATAGCTAACATTATTGAATACCATTAGAAAAGAAACTAATAATTCTCACAAAATATTCTATTATAGAAAGGTAATAATGAGCACAATGGTTTATTTAGCTGTTTTATGATGAGGTTGTATATCCTATCTATACCAACAGCAGTAATGGTGTTTTATTTAGGATTTCTTTCAATTCAGATATTGTAAAGGGTTGATTATAAGAGAGTGACTGGTGTTAAAATTTATTATATACTTTTCTGCTGAGACTTTGATTTGTTAGAATGGTGGATCATATGACACTACAGCAAACACTTTGGAAAAGGTTTTGGGTAGGGTATTTGCTATGTCACGGGTTAATTAGTTTCTATCCATTCTAATTTAGAATGCGAGATGGAATCAGAGGATATTTTCTGTTAAGCTGCTGAATAAGCTTCCATATAAGGCAAGTGTTTGTCTCTTTTGTTACAGTGGAAGTAAACTGAATCCAAGAGGATTCCTTCCCCCTTGCATCTGATTTGTCAGGCTGTTGCTTTGAATATCTTATAGTTGAGGAGGCTGGAAGTGGTAAAATGGCTGCAAAACAGGTTCCATACTTTATTCTTTTCATGTTTTGCTTTTTGTTTTGCATTCATAATTACACCGATGATTATTGTGTCTCCATGGTAAATGTGAAGATTGCAGTACAAAAGTGATGGCTGGAGCTAAAATCATGCTTTTAATAGTCAATGTTGCACTGTCTGTGGGATCAGTTGGATGATATGGTCATCAAAAGGAATACAAGAGAAATAGTACCCCAATATACCTTAGGGAATATCCAAATTCACATCGTGCCAAATCAAAAAAAATAAGGTGGATGTGAGACAACAGGAATGTTTCTGACAATCAAAAACTGCTGAAAGGTAAGTGACTTGTGACATGGTATACTGTCATGGTGAAGGAGTCAACTGCACTGCTCAACAAAATTAACAGAACAAAATGTTTTTTATGAATATTTTATTGTGAAAAGTGTCACCAAAGGTGAATATTTGATATAATAGGCATCCTGGCATGCAAATTCAAGTATCCAACAAAAATCTATCTATCTACCACCTAACAGAGCCATACATTATGTAAATTATTCATGCCTATAAAACCACGAGTTGCGACCAAATCACTTCATTCCTGTTTTTCAGCTTGCTCAGTGGGATAGCCACATCTCCAATACTCAGGATGGCAAGTCACTGTCATTTAAATGATTCTTTGAGATGGCAGGATGTTGGACAGCTTGAAGCTGGGGAGTCGCAGGTGGCACGTTGGCTTAATGTGTCACACAGTGTTGTCTCGGCACTATGGAAGCAGTTTCAGGAGAGAGGAACCATTACAAGAAGAGCTGGTCAAGGTTGTCTGAGAGAGCTACAGCAACAAGAACACTTTGATGTCCTATCAACTGTCTCTTGAGGTTGCTGTGGCCACATATGAAAATATTTCTAACCAGACCGTGTTAAGAAGGCTCAATTCAAGTGGACTCTATGCAAGGAAGCCAGTGGTTTGTATCCCATTAATCCCAAACCACCACAGAGCTCATTGAAACTGGTGCCACGAACATGCGACTTGGAGCCCTAACAAATGGGGTACAGTTCTGCTTTCTGATGAGTCTCATTTTAGCCTACAAACAGATTCTAGGCATTATTTCATCAGGAGACAAGGAATGCAGTACCATCCCTCCAACATCAGAGAAGGGGACACTTACAGTGGAGGCAGAATAATGATCAATGGCTGTACCCCCTCATGTTTTTGATAGGTACTGAGATAGGTCTCAGTACCTTTACCTTTTTTACCGTGCAAAGGTACTGAGAACTGATCCTCTAACCCCATATGCAACTTTTTAGGGGTGTGGTTGGCCCAGATTTTCTTTACATTCACTGCACATAGAGCTCAAATGGCAGAGGAATATCTTGAAACTGAAAACATCCAACGACTGCCAGGCTTCAATCCGATCAAACACGTGTGGGATGTCCTTGGGTGCCACATTTCACACCAACAGCCAACTCCTCAGTCACTTGGTGAGCTAAGCTCTGCACTGGTGGAAGAATGGGATCTGTTGCCACAGAATTTTATATACACCCTTATATCAAGCATGGTTCACGCTGTCAGGTCACTCCTTTTTTAACCAATGGAGGGGATCATACACCATAGTGATGTCATGTGACTACATTTTCAAGCATCTTGTATCAAATTCTGTAATGTGACCTTTTTGGTAATTCTCATACAATCCCCTATAAATGTCCCTTATACCTGTCTGAAGTTTCTCGCTGTCTCCTTATTTCATCATTATTTTATAGCACGCCACCGTACCAAATTTTGTCCCATTTCATCGCACGCTGCATGAGTTCCACACATTTTCTACATGTTCTGTTTATTTTGTCAAGCAGTGTATTTCACCATTTATTTATTTTATTATTATTATTTATTTATTTTTTTTTTTTTTTACGAACTGTCTCTCTCAACCATTTTAAAACATTTTTGTAGTTGTCTACATTATCAGTGCCACCACAGCAAGAATTCCGATAAACTATCCTCTCATTGTTAAAAATGCAATCAGTGTGACCTCACATGTGAATTTGATTGCCACAAAAAAGTAGCTTACTAACTTTACATGAAAATAATTAGAGACATCTAAAAAATTACAAAAGAAAAATACATTCTTATCCAACTTTACTAAACTCCAGTGGGCGAGGCTCAAAACAAGATATATACAAAAACAAACACTAACAAGATTACACCAATAACATAGAAGGCAATTTTATCATTAGGATAGAAAAAAAAGTTTATACTCAACAGTTGTTTCATCCTCTATTTGGAGTATGAAATCTTCATCTGTTGGTCTTCTATGCCATTCTAGATGTAGCTTATTGATAAATGCTTGCTTCAAAGAGGGAGGAAGAGGTTGACTAGGAGCATTGCCACTTGTGGTAAAACAGCTGATGTCACTGAAGACACTGAAAATAATATTAACACAAGTTAAACTTTAGGTAATTCTTCAACCAAGTACTTACCAAGTAAGTCTTTAACTATGGCTTAAAATCACAACTTAACCATTATTGTACTACAGATTTTTTGCTTAAATGTTTAATTACTTTTCATTTAATTTTTAATGATAACATGAATAAAAGAAGATTCCAAGTAATGCTTAGATTTATTTATTTTTTAACCTGTAAATGAAAAATAAGTTAAATCTAGTTGCAAAGTCCACCTTCCCTAAAATTCCAGTTACCTCAACCATCACTCATCTTAATTGTCTTAATTATTTACACTGATTCCTTTTGTATAAAAGGTGTTACACATGCAGATGCCCTCTCTGATAGCCCTTCACGAATTCTTAATTTGGAATCTTCTCTTTTTAATCTCTTCTGGCTTAAAAATATCTTTACCCCATTCTGCAAAATTTTTCATTTTGATCAAATGTTTGCTCAATTTGTCAGGGAAATTATTACTTGTAATGATGAAATCCTTTATTCCACATTCCACCCAACAAATCACTCAGGCCTTCTTTGATTTCCTTTCTTTCAAACTCTATTTTCTCTAATCCAACTTTACTAACAGTGAGGTACTTTTCCTTGATAATTTTAATGATCAAAACTCCAAACGGATTCAATTTTCTAGTTGGTTGAGATGCTGAAGTTTTTGCAATCACTAATAACTTTATACAACTTGTTAATTTGTTAATTCATTTGTTCATTCATTGTTAATTTATTAATTTGTTAATTCATTAATTCATAACACTAAACAATCCTAAGCACATTCAATATCCTTTATGTTTTCCTCACTATCAACTCTTTAAAGTACACTATTGATGTTGGTGATGCCTAAAATCACAACTTAGTGATAGTCACTTATCTAATGATGGAGTCTGCCCGCCCCCCTCTCTCTCGGCTCCTCCGTAGCCAGGTGGGCAGGAGCAGCAGTGTGTATAGCATACGCTTCTTGATTAGACCGGGGTTCGGGCCCAAGCCCACAAAATACGGAAAGGTCAGGGAATGACCACCGCATATCCCCGGAACAATATGGCCTTAGTTGCTAATGCTCCTAACTCACTCACTCACACACACACTCTCACACTCACACACACACACACACACACACACACACACACACACACACACACACACTCACTCACTCTCTCTCTCTCTCTCTCTCAGCCTTGTATGTTTAGCATTATAAGATTCCAAAGTTTGCTCATAGACTGTGTCAGTCAAATTATTCTTGTAGGAATGAAATCCTTCATTCCACTCTAAAAACTCATCCTTTATCTAAACCTTGGTTTTCCAGAAAATGTACTAAAGCTGAAAATGTGCAAAATATGAAAGTAGCCTATGACAATTGGCTTGTGTTCAGATCTTGAGCTTAAATTTCTGTATACATCACAACTCACAACAATAGTAAAACAATTATTAATCAATCCAAACTCAATTTTGAAGAGGCTAAGAGTATAAAATTGTTCCTTATCTAAAGTGGTAGTCAAGCCATCTGGTCTACTGCCAAAGCTAGACTGAACCCAACTACTGTCCATCAATACCTCTATCCCTGTTGCAATCTGATGGTTGAATTGCATACTCAACTAAACAAGAAGAGTGTAGTACCAACTATGTGGTACTACACAGGGTAGCAGAAAAAGATTTGGGGTAATTGTGCAGTCAAATATGAAGTTCTCTGAGTAACACAGACATGTTTCCAGGCCAGCTCATAGGGGGTTTTGTCAATGAAACTTTGCTAGCAGGAATTGTTATTATATTATTTTTTGGTGCAAGGATTACTTAGGCCATATTGCACCTATCAATGGTATAAATGTTACACATGCATTGTGACTGCTATGACATCAGTCAAAAATGATCATATAATTTTATCTGTAATAAAGTGGAAAAACTCCAGCAGATTAGCATCATTAGCATCATTGCCAGACCCTGTACCTAGATAAGGTACAGGGTCTGGGATTCTTTAAGGTTTGGCAGAAAGCTAAATGAGATTTGGCAGGCAGTGGTGTATAAAGTACACTCAACGAGAATATGCTTCATTGTAAGCAGACAGTTGCACTGTGTGCATTGCAGAGGATCATTACCTGTGAGGAAATAAAGGAGGGTAAGTTTACTGTGGCCAATTCGTGCACTGGTTAAGATTACCTTGTCTGGTTAAGAGTACCTTCTGTTTGCACAGAAGCTGGAAGTCCATAATTGCAGTTCAGA